>NW_027263884.1:0-70480 GCF_044049435.1 Aspergillus pseudodeflectus | reverse complement strand
ATAGATATCCTTACTCGCCTGATTGACCACATCCGCCCGCCCGTAGACTGCCCGCAATCCCATGGACCGTAAACGCCACGCCCCCGATCCACGCCGCCACCGATCTCAGATTCCACCCGTGGTAGTACGCATACGGCGACGCGGGGACCCTCATATACAGACTCGGGACGTGGAAATTGCCCCGCCGGATGAGCCAGTACTCGACCACCATGTTTGCGCACGTCGGCATGAGGAAGACGGTGTACCAGCCCAGGAAGGTGGGGAAGGAGCTGGCGCTGAAGGAATAAGCTTCTTACTCCACGTGGTGAGTCGTGGGGACTCTTCTAATAACGTTGGATCCGAGGACGAGGAACTGGAGAATGAGCGGGCAAAGACGATACGCATAGGATGATCGTCAGTGAGATTTACACATGGTAGGTATGGAACATATTTGAACTTTAGGACGTGTACCGTGAATGATTCAGACCTACAGAATCAGGCACAAAATACGGAAAATGCGAATAATACAACCAAAATACCACCAGAAACACCTAAAACAACCCCAAACTCGCGATGCAATAAAATATAACAACAGTAAATCAACCGTCTTCCACCCCCCGAAAACACTCTACCTAACCCTTGTGCTCTTACAACTTCTTCCTAGGCCTCCCCCTCTTCTTAGCAACCTTCGGCGAAGCAACCACAATCGGCTCCTCAATCGACGGAATGATCCCGAGATCAGGAACCTTCTTCGGCCTACCCCGGGGCCTCTTCACAGGCGCCGCCACAGCAGCAACAGGAGCCTCAAACGGTCTCCGTGCAGCATTGGCAGGACTGCGAGGCGAGGCAGGGCTCGGGTTCTGAGCGACTGTCTCGATGTGGTATCCCGGTCGTCGCGCAGCGGGGACCGGTGCCGGTGCTGGGGGTGGGGGGAGAACATGCGCGGGTCCATTCGCGCGCTCCCCGGGACCTGTATTCCAGAACGTGACCATCGCAAATACTTTCATGATACTGTGGACATAGCTCCAGAGGAGGTACCCCGGCGCCATAAACATATCCTGCGGCTCGCGGAGGAAGTACGGTATGACCTCGAGCAGCTTCGCTCCCAGCATCACGCGCGAGAGGTAGAAGAATGCATGCTGCTGTTCGCCCAGTCGACTCTCCCAGAGTGTATACACCAGTGCGGCGTCGTAGACGAGCGGGATGTCAAGGATCGACGTCGCATACACGGCGTACGTGCACCACGGGTGCCGGAACCACGATATCGGGGACGTAAGCGAGGCACAACTACTCCGGAAGGCCGTCCGCGCCTTTCGAAGCGATTCCACGAGGAGGTTTGTTATCCCCGAGTGATCGAGCGCAATCTCCACGCAGGCGTCGTGCGACGACTGGATGCGCACCGCGTATCCCTCCTTGACCGTCCAGCGGGTAATAAAGTTATCCGTTGCGCTCTCGTCGACGGCAAACGGGCCGAACATGTCCCAGCCCAGATACTCCCAGCTATACGCCGTGAGGAACGCCGGGTTCGAGATGATCTCGGAGCGGTGCGCGGAGGTGAGGCTCGAGACTGCGGAGACGCCGCCGTCGATTGCGCACGTCGACTCGATGTCGCGGCTCTCGCGGTCGACCTCGATTGCACCGAGCATGTTCAGGAAGGACGACCAGTTGAAGCCCTCCGGGCCGCGACGCGCGCGCTTTGTCGTCCCGACGATTCCGACGCGCGGGTTTGCGAAGGGGGCGAGCAGGACTGGGAGGAAGCGGGCAGAGGGCCAGATGGCGTGTTCGTCGAGGAGGACTGTGATTTTCGTGTTGACGTAGCCCAGTCCAGTCGCGATCTGCAGACGCTTGTTGACCCCGTTTCCGGTTTTGACGGTGATCTTGGTGTAGGGGAAGCGCTGCATAAATGGGATCATGAGACGTTTTGTGCGTGTAGTCATTGCGGCGCTGCTTGTGACGACGAGGACACAGGCAGGCTCGTTGATGAGGCAGGACATCAGGCATTCTTCAAACTGTTGGCTCTCAGGGTTGACGGCTGGAATAATGACGGTGCAATCGCTTCGACGGACTTTATTTTTCTTCGGGACAGGCGTTGAGCCGTTGAGGAAGAGAAGTGAGATGAGGTTTCCGAGGACCCGGACATATCGAAAGACGAAGAGGTAGATGAAGTAAACGGTCATGTTGTCGGCGAGGAGCCACTCGGCGTAGATCTGCGAGTCCGACGGGAGGAGAGTGATGAGCGCGCCGATGACTCTCTTCTTCTCGAGAAGACGGCGGAGTCTCTGTCGACATTTTTTCGAGCACCAGAATTGTGAAGCCCAGCTCGCCCAGCCGCTGAAGATGCTGGTAAAGTAGTACGCAAGCGATTCAGCAAAGGAGACGAGGGAGATGTAATAGTAGAAGGGGTAGGCATAGTAAAAGTCGCGCTCGATCGACGACAATCGAGGTCAAGGAGCTGACGTGGGGAGACGTGACTGCCAGAGGCGCGAGAAGGAGCGCGAAGAGAATGGCCAGCATGGTGACGGGTGGTGCCTGACCAGATGCGTGAATTTGTGAAAATGGAGATTCGAAATATTCAAGGAAGAAAAACGCCGCGTCGCGATTCTGCGGCTGTCTGGGTATATGTAGACAGACGTAAGAGGATGATTCTGGGAAAGCTCCAGCACAAAGTTCGAGGGGCAACTTGAAAGCAGACTCGAAACATGTTTGAAGACACTCGACCAAAGAGAAGATGAATGGGATCCTAATTTGGGAAACAAGTCAAGACAAAGGGGGGTCGACCGAGTAGGGCTCCTTGTCCTCGACTGCTTATATAAGCACCACTGCCCTCGTCTACATCAAGACACTCTTGCCATTCTACTTGCCGAGAATAAATCAGATGGCTGAAGATAAAGAGGCTACTTCCTGCTAATGGTTGGGAAGATAATGCTGAGACTACACTACAATTTGCGCTTGCGATTGGGCACCGGGGGTTACGATTGAGAGACTGCAGCAATGAGATTGATTGATACTCTGGGTGGTGGTTACTGTAGAGGGTTAATAAAATAGTCTGATTAGCCTGCTCGGTGACAGAGACTGAAGCGTACCTATGGTAGAGAAAGCCAATGATTGAATCAAGATTCAATTGGGTTGTTTAGATGAAAACAAGGGGACTGAGGTCGAATTTTAATAGCTCTTGTAAACAAAGAACAGCTCCTCCAACAAAGATCGTATAGCTTTTTCTTTGACTGCGCGCGAACTTCGTTCTGTTGATCTTCGGTACAAAGGGCGGTCTTTGTTCGAACGGTAATACTCGAAGATCTAGGAAAGCATCTCAAAGCTCTCTGTAGACCATCGTTAAACGAGAAAGGCCTTTTGTCCATGCCTGCCGTTGTACGTTGCCTTTTTTTTTTTTTTTTTTGACACACTCGCGTGAAAGAGGCCCTGGACAAAAGGGGACGTACTTTCAAAACATGTCTGCGAGAAACCAAAGCAATGACTCCGGACAGGATATCGCCGTGAAACACCAAGATCCCATCCTCGTTGTCCGCCATGTAGTATAATAATACCTCGACCCTTCTTCAACCTCGATAGTACCAAAGCATATCCATCCAGTTTACCTTGCCCCACAACGTGCCTTGGTATCAACCAAAATGTCATTTATCTCTTTCCCAAGCCTAGATGGCGAAGCCGAAGGGACACAGACTTCCACGTCTCTGAACAAGGCCACATTGCTGTCCGAAGTGACAGGTCCTTATAAGTGGCCCCTCTGGTTGATCTCGTTGCTGTTTCCTGCGACGGTATACCTACATGGGGCTCGGGATGGGACGCCTGATGAGAGACCTAGAGCATGCTAATATATATTCTCGTTCTTGTTGTTTTCTGAATACATAGTAGATCCATTCGCTCAGACTAGAAACGCATAGTAGAGTAGAACGTCGTCGGTCCTCCTTGTGAACCCATTCTAAAGACCTAGTACTGTGCCACGTGCCCTAGATGTAGCAGGCCAACTAGTCACATAGCTACCCCCATCACCCATCACCCATCAAGCCCCTGATAAAGCACCGCCTCAACACTCCCCCAAAGCCCGAGGACATGCGTATCAACAAACGGCAAAATCTGCGTAGCCACCAACCCCGCAACCCCTTTCTCCCGATCAACCCACCACCAAAGATTCGCCAGTCCTGCCCAATGCACGGTACTCGTCGACCGTCCCGTCGCGCCCCCATTGCTCAGCATGAATGTCAGTCCCCACCCCTGCGGCGGATCGTCAGGGACCGGGTACAGTTCGGGAATTGGGTTTGTCAGCGAGGGTTTTGCGGCGGGGATGGGTGTCCGGGAGAAGTGAGGGAGGTGGGGGATTTGGTTTGTGAACATTGTTTCGACGGTGGATTTTGAGAGGAGAGATGTGCCGGTGGACGGGCAGGTTCCGTTGTTTAGCAATGTGGCGAGGATTTCTGGGTCATGTTAGTTTCTCAAATGCCTAAACGGTGTGGTCACTGCATATGGCATTAGTGGGAAGGTGATCATAGCGGAACGTACTGCAATAGTCGCCCACCCTCGCAAACATCCCCGCGCCCCCACTATTAAACACCCTCTTGACCTCAACCTCATTGTCCGGGTCGACGACCAGCGGTAGACGAAGCAGATGGTCCCTGCCCCTTAGCTTGCCCTCGGCGTCGCGGAAATTCATATACGCCAACCGGCTGCGCATATCCCTATTCGGAATCATCGACATGTCTTTTATGCCCAGTGGCTCGAAGATGTGTTTTTGGAGATAGGTGTTTAGTGTCATTCCCGTGACGCGCTCGAGGGCTATGCCGGCCCAGTCGATTCCGACCTGTGCATCTGTTAAAACTCGTTCGCGAGCGGGCAAGTGGGCAACTGGATAGAGTCGAGAATGGAGATCTGCAGCGTACCCCGTACTCCCACCCCTCCCCCGGCTGGAACAGCAACGGCGTGTTAGTAATATCCTCCACGCGCCCTGAAAACTCATCGATACCAGCCGGATACGACCAGTCCCTCAGTCTCTTGTTGAAAAAGCTATACCCGAACCCAGCTGTATGTGTAAGCAGCATGCGCAGGGTAATCGCCTTCTTCTTCTCCTCCAAGGTCCCATCTTCTTTGAGGACTTTCAGCCTCGTCAACTCAGGACACAATTCTTCAATCTGCGTTTCGTTGTCGAGGGAGAGGCTCCCCTGCTCGACGAGCTGCATGCATGCGATTCCGACGAGGAGTTTTGTGCAGGAGGCAATCCAGAAGATCGTGTCGAGGGTCATGGGTTCATTTGATTCAGCGCCGCGTTTTCCGGCTGCGTGCGCGAAGAGCTCATTTCCGTCTTTGTCGACGATCACGACAACAGCGCCGGGGATGGTTGTTTTGGGGTCTGCGCAGGCGTTGTCGACGAGTGTGCGGAGTGTCGAGAGAGTTTCTTCTGATAAAGGCATTTTACTCTGTGGGAGGCTTTTGTCCTGCAGGAACCGTTCTTGGAGGAAAGTTCGGGGTGGACAAAGGAGGGGTTGGTAGAAGCAAAGTGAGGGGAAATAACGTGAACACTCGAGAGCGAAACAAAAGCAGAAATCCACAGCTGCGAGGGCCGCCTCAGCTATTTATCTGTGCCTCTCTGAGCCGACCCTTGGCTTCAGCTCAGCCATGTCAGAGTCTTGGATCCTTGTGATGCCGCCGAGGCGTCCGCCGAACCGCTGCCCCAGTTCGAGACCACACCTGGGCAGGCACTGCGTTCCCAATGTAGATAAAATATCCAGCGCCATCTGCGGACCCGCAATATCGCTTCCGAACAGAACCAGTGCGGACAAGTCTGCGGACAGACGGATGATCATCATCGCGATCGCGGATGGCTCACGGCAACTCCCAGAGCGGGGAAGGCGATCACTCGGCTGTGTAACCGCATATAGTCTCGGATGGCTTGGATAGTCGTCTTGAGGCAGCGAATCAGAGGTCCATGTCGGTGTTATCACACCATCACCTGCGCTGCTGTGCATGGGGCTAGGTTGCTCTCAGCTAGTTCCGGTAGTGAACGAGGGGTGGAGGTGCGGGGAAGCTTGGAACCCACCACCGGGCGATTGCCTATCAACGCGGGGGTTGGATGGTGCTCCGTCAAGCTCAGGTCTAGACAATGGTAGTGTTAGAAGGAGAGAGGAGTAACTGCCAACGTAGTACGCTGTCCGGACAGAAGGATGTTTGCTGGCTGCAGTGCAGAACGCGTTGCCTGATTACCCTGGTGATTGTTTGTCCTACTCAGCAGGATGGTTGTCAAACTTCGGGTATAAATATGGGCGAGATTCCGGCACATTACTTGGGAAATACATTTATTGCAATAACCGATCTGCCGAGTCAAAAGACAAAACCCAGATAACTACCAAGCAAACACAAGCTCAACGCCACAAGAATCATGGGCAGCATCGATGACACCGTTCCGCATCCCAAGAAATTCAAAACCTCCCTCACAGACTTCTCAGCGATCCACGTGGACAAGACTGGGCCTTACGCTGAGGATCTCACTGTCGATGCACTGATTGTCGGCGCTGGTTTCGGTACTGCGTCCCCCTTCCTATCAAACAACACGTCCCCTCTCAACCACTGAACACTAACCAGAACCATCACTCTAATCTAGCCGGCATCTTCATGCTAAAAACCCTCCGCGACCTCGGCCTCCGCACAACAATCTTCGAAGCAGGCACCGACATCGGCGGCACCTGGCGCTGGAACTGCTACCCAGGCGCGGCCGTCGACTCCGAAGTCCCCGAGTACGAGTTCAGCTGGCCCGAAGTGTATAGTACCTGGACGTGGAAGAGCAACTACCCGACGTACAGCGAGCTGCGCGAGTACTTTGACCATGTGGACCGGGTTATTGGGGTCAAGCAGCATTGTGCGTTCGGGACCGTAGTTGTGGGGGCGAGGTTTGATACTGAACTGGGGGCTTGGCGGGTGCAGACGGAGGATGGGAGGGTTGCGACGGCGAAGTATTTGGTGTTGGGGACGGGGTTTGTATGTTCTCTCCTAATACCCATACGTTTCTACTCCATCTCCCGTCGGAGCTGCGACAGCAGCAAGAACTAACTGCTATATAGTCCGCAAAACGCTACATCCCCCCCTGGCCCGGCATGGACAAATTCAAGGGAATCGTCCACCACAGCTCCTTCTGGCCGGACACCGAAATCCCCGTCGAGAATAAACGCTGCGCGATAATCGGGACCGGCGCCTCGGGAGTGCAAATCACCCAAGCCTGGGGCCCCCGCGCAGGCAGCCTAACCGTCTTCCAACGCACGCCGAACCTCGGCCTGCCCATGCGCAAACAATCCCTGACGCCCGATGCCCAGAATGCGCTGAAACACTACTACCCGGAGCTGTTCCGCTACCGCGAGACGACATTCGCTGGGTTCCTCTACGACTGGGCCGAGAAGAATACATTCGACGATAGCCCCGCGGACCGCGAAGCGTTCTATGAAAAAGTCTGGAACCAAGGCGGGTTCCGCTTCTGGGTGTCCATCTACAAGGACAACGTGTTCGACGCCGAGGCGAATAAAGAGTCGTATGCATTCTGGGCGAAGAAGACGCGCGCGCGGATTCGCGATCCGCGACTCAGGGACCTCCTCGCGCCGGATCCAAAGGACATGCCGCATTTCTTTGGGATTAAACGGCCCGCGCTGGAGCGGGACTACTACGAGCAGTTTAATCGCGAGAATGTGGATCTCGTGGATATTAAAAGCAATGGGATTCGGGAGTTTACGGAGACGGGGATCAGACTGGAAAATGGGGACCATTACGAGTTTGATGTTGTGGCTGTTGCGACGGGGTTTGTGAGTTCGCCTTTACCTTTACCCCCTTGCATCTCTATCTTTTCATTATTTCCCTGGCGCTGGCTAGACAATGTTAACGGGTGCAGGACGTGGTCACCGGCGCAATGACCCAGCTCAACCTCCAAAGCATATCCGGCACCCCCCTATCCACCGAATGGTCCTCCGGCGCCCAAACCTACCTGGGTACAACCATCAGCGGCTACCCAAACATGTTCCACCTCTACGGCGCGCACGGCCCAACCCTCCTCAGCAACGGGCCAACCTCTGTCGCCGTCCAGGGCCGCTGGATCGCCGACGCAATATCCAAAATCGAAGCACACGGCGTCAAATACATCAACCCGAAGCCCGAGGCGTCGGAGAAATGGAAGAAGCGGGTCATCGAGCTCAATGACAAGACGCTGTTTCCGACGACGCGGTCGACGTATATGGGGGGTGGGATTCCCGGCAAGGTTGTGGAGCCGGTCTGTTATGCGGGTGGGCTGCCGACGTATGCAAAAGAGATCAGGAAGGCGTTGGATGAGTGGGAGGTTGGGTTTGATATTGTCAGGAAGTAGAGGACCTGAGGAGCTTTAAGGGGTTCTATGTTGCTCTGGCCTTTCAATACTTTATGCTCTACCTACTCAGTTGGGGATAATGGTTTCGCACGACTTGACTGGCAAAGAAACATGCATTCCAAACACCATCTGGATGAGTCGGAGATTACGTCTGTCTCCTACCATCACTAAGAAAAGCTTATCTATTTTCTTACTTCCCCTCAAGCATCTCCTCGTTCTGGTCAGCACCTCCTGTTATCATCCATTAAAAAGAAGAAGAGGCTGAGAAAAAGAAATTAATAGCTAACAGGAGTAGTGGATCGTATCTAAGCCAACTTAACGCAGTTGGCCAGTAAATGTAGTCGCATTGCATCCACAAGCTAAACAGATCGGGCTACCGAAGACTCAATGAGGGTTACACAAAGTAAGCTACTCTAGGCTTGCCGGCATTACGTTCAGGTATACACCAGCACGTAATCCATAATCCAAACGACTCAGTGAAGCAGACGATGTTCCACGCGCCTACGCTATTCAAGCTTCCGCCAGCCTTTGTACGGCGGGTATATCTCGGCCTGGACGGCATCTGACGAGATCAGGCTGTTGACTGCTGCGGCACCGACGGCGGAGATCCGTATGCTGACGACATGGCAGCCTTTCTGCTATGGAACGGGTGTAACAGAAGAGAAGTCGAGATTGAAGGATGCTGTGGCGAATAAAACTAACATGGAAGATAGTGAGGACAGCCTAAGCGTAGATTTCCGCCGAAGCTCGTCGGGCCGCACATTGTCTCTAATCCAGCAGTCCACAGTGTCACAAGGCTTAGGTCATATTGAATATACCGGAGACCGCTGGTGCGCTGGTAAATGCGCCTTCCCAGACTAGCTAGCCGATTTAAATGACTCAGATGCTCGATCTCTGCACATAAACCGTGTGAAATACCTATCGAGAAAGCAGTCGCTTGTCCATCTTTGGTCTTTAGATTCAAACGCCAATGATGATGAAACTGGGGCGTGGAATCCTGGCAACTCTAGTGACGATGGTGGACAGGTACTTTTGGTACTGATGCCGGGCATATCTCACACCCTCATTTTTACCCTCAATTCTTGGTCGGGTTTTACGGTTGTAGACCAAGACACTGTGAAGTGTATACACGCTACGAAAACAGTACTGTAGAGGACTTCTGTGCAATCTACCGGAGACCGAGTGGACCTAGGGCTCGCGAGTTCTATGCTAAGTACCCACCAAGAGAGTTAAGATGATTATGATTATTAGCAAGAGCGTGAGGCCTCCATACCTGTTCTAATAGTAAGATTCTGGACCATGTAATCAGAGAATACCTAGGATAACTGCCCCTGGAATCCTTGACTTCTCCCTCTTTATTAGTATTAACAACCCACAGAACCTGCCCTTGTCAACCAGCTTTATACGCCTTATGCAAAGGCAACCGCTTAAGTAGAACCAGGAGCCCTGCAGACGCAGAGGAGTGCCAAGGGAGGAGTCCTCCGCAGAGAAGCTCGCTCCCAACCGCAGCGACGGGCCATTGCGCAGCGACTCCGCGAAACCGGCAGCGGGCTTTGTCTAAAGCAATGCCTGCCTCTACCTGCTGTGGGTTGTCCAAGAGATCACACCGACTATCATTTACTCCTTTTCGTACCTGCAGGTGCCACGAAAGGGCCCTGGCCGTCAGCATCGCCGTCAGCATCGCCGTCAGCATCGCCGTCAGCATCGCCGTCAGCTTCGCCGCTGTCAGAGCCGCCGATGAATTTTCAAGTTCGGACACGTTTATCACGCGTCTATGGAACCTCGTTTCTATGTCACCAGTCCATTGCCCGTAGACGAGGTGGTTGATCCAACCATCAAAGAAGACAAAGGGTAGATATGCCACGCAACCCAAAACAAAGAAGGGAGTCACCGCAGGAAAGCGGTTCGGGATGGAGATATGGCGATGAACAAAGCATAGGTTAGTAGGTTGAAGAGATGGCCTCTGGAACAGATGGCATACATATCTATTCGAGGATAGCCGAGTGTCAACTCCGACCATCCCATTTGGGCGAAGGGATTCTATCGTGGTCGAGGCAGGTAATATTGTATTTTGTAATGTCTGCCTCTTGGTCTCGTGCCAGCCACGATATAGAGACCATATTATGCTCGCCCCGAAGGTAGAAATCCGCACACGACGGTTCTCTAGATTGAAAGAGGACAATCGAAACCTGAGACACGCCGCGACATAATGAACTGCAATAATAGCCACAGTCTTTGAGCCCCGAAACACGGAACGTGGTCTGGTTCCTTGAAGAACTCAACAAAGATGTGCGGCCTTTGTTCTTCTACCACCCGATCTCGCGTCTATACGCGACAATCCGAGGCGATATAAGCAAAAGCATGCTGTTGAGGGTTCGGTTTTTCCCCCCTTTTCTTATTCTTCTGCATCTATATTCTACGACCTATCAGTTCAATATTCCTACCGTAATATCACTCATCTTATACAATGTCCGACGACGCTGCATCGGCTAGCGGGGGAGGCGACACGCAGGCGCAGCCTGGCAGACTCGGCGGCAACACCCCAGACGGGCCTGCCCTAGGAGACGCCGGGGAAATTGAAGGTTCGAAGGGTACGTGCAAGATCGAGCAAAACCCCATCTCCTCCTCTCCCTCCCGTACTCTTTCTCTTGCATCAGCCCCATCTAACCACACAATCACACACAGAAATCGGCAGCCGCGCCCAACTCGCCGACTTGGACAGAGACATCGTCCGCCACCTCGAACGCCAGCGCGAGATCCACTGGGCAAACAAATCCAAACGCGCCACCAGGGGGGACCACCGCACCGCGATGCTGCTGCAGCGGCGCGGCGACGTCATGCAGCGGCGCGGCGACGTCATGCAGCCGCCGTGCGACGAGTGTGAGCGGGACGAGGACGGAGACGAAGACGAGGACGAGGGCGAGGGAGGCGGCGAGGGCGGCGGCGTCTTCGCCGAGTGCGTTGCGGCGCCGGTGATTGGGGGCGCGGCGTTTGCGAACGGGGCTTGCGCGAGCTGCGTTTGGGAGAAGAAGACGTGTTCGCTGCGCGGGACGACGCTGGCGCTGGATGGGGGGAGCATTCGGCAGTTTGTTGATGTGGAGAATGGGCAGTTTAGTCTGCGGGATGCGATTGCGGCGCAGAGGGTTGCGCTTGGGGAGCAAGAGAAGGGGAAGGGGAAGGGGGAGAAGGGAAAAGATACAGATAAGGGAAAAGGCAAACAGAAGGAGGTAGTGGCTTCGTCTTCCAACGACACCTCCCCCGAGGAACCGGACGGCCGGAATATCCAGACGATCCCCTCGTCAACCTTCTTCGGCGCCTTCGTCCAGGACCGCAGACTGAACCGCGTAGGCGTCTCGCAGCGCGGGCCCCGCTGTGAATTCGATGGCGATGAGCTGCGATTCCCCATCTCCCGCTTGATCTGGGAAGACCCCAAGCGGTTGCTCGCGGCGCGGTCGTATCTTGCGCATTTCCTGGCGACCGTTGATGCGAGGCTGTATGAGCTTGGAGAGGAGGGAGACGACGATTCGTTCTTTTGGCGCAGGGAGGCGAAGAGGTTGCCGGCGTTGTACGCTGCACCGCAGGCGCCTAAAATGGTATGATCCAGCCATCCTTTGCTGCGAGGCCGTATGCTAACAGACCCCAGGCCAGCTCCGTGCAGGTCCCGCAGACGCAAGAGCCCGCCGACGAGACCCCCGATGTCGTCCCCGAAACGCAGCAGAATGACGAGACCGTGATTGCCGAGACACCCCCCAAAACGACCGCCCAAGCCCCAACGCCGAAACCTCAAGACAAGACCCCCGTGGTCCCCGAGACCCAGCCGGCTGATGACAAGGTGATCCCCGAGACACCCGTCGAAGAAACCCCTAGCGCCCCGAAGCCGGCCCCTCAAAAGAAGAGCCCTGAAGTTCCCGAAACGCAGTCCCAAGGCAAGCCATCGGTAGCCGCCGCGATACAGAACAAACCCTCTTCCAAGGATCCAAAGACGGGCTCCAAACCGGGAACATCCAGGAATACAGCATTTGAAATCTCAGACTCGCCAGCAAGCAACGAGCCGTCCTCATCTGATAGCGACCTTCCCAATCCCCCAACTCGTGTAGACAGAAAGATCCGCCCATTCAGGGACGACGATGACATGGCCGGCGCCGGAGTCGGAGCCGCTGGCCCCTCAACTGCTCCCGCCCGCCCGCTAGCGACGACCACGGCAACGCGGACTGTCGGGGGAGGGGCAACTGGCAGTACGGGCAGTGGCCCATCTCGGCGGAGAATGAATTTTCTTGGGACGGCTCTTGATGCGTTGAACACCATTTCTGGGGGTGCGACTGGGTCGAAGCGGCGGAGTGGGGAAGGGAGTGCTGAGGAGCCTCCGGAGAAGAGGCCGAGGGGGGAGAACAACCCTGATGGGTCATCGCTTGGTGGCCCTGCAGCTTGAAGGGAATGGTTTGAGATGGATGCTTGGATAGGCAGGTGTGGACACACTTTGCAGGACAGAGTGTATGCGTGTAACAGAGATCGATCTTCTGCTGCGTTTTTCCTTGTCCGTTGTGCTATTGTAGATATCAAATGTATTATTGTGTTTCAAAGCCATTCCAGTAGACAGGGCTCTAGGGTGGGCACACCTACAGATGCTGAGCCGTTGAAGCAGTCGTCTCGAGTCGGATTGAGGAAACCCCAGCCTCGGCCGGGTCCTTACTTGGGTCAATCCTTTCTTTCATTCTCCTTGGCGCAGTGGCTGTCAGCGGGGAGTCATGGCGTAGTCCGTCCATCTCTTTCAGTGGCCATTCCAGGCGCGAGAACCAGGTGGTTACCAAAGGAACAAGCAGACCGCGATCTTTCAGGACGCCCGACAAACCAGAATCCAAGGATAGAAAGTAAGCCGTCTCGAAGCATCATGGCGTTTCTTTATGGTACCGGCAAATACTCGCGCTACTTGATGTCTTTGTGCGTGACCGAATTGGTTTAACCACCGGAAAAGGAATAGACAAAGAAGCCTGCAAGGATTTGGACGACGCCCCGGAAGTGGGAGTTTGCGAAGCCAAATAAACAGGCAGACTGTGATCTTTCAGGACGCCCGACAAGCCAGAACCCAAGGATAGAAACTAATCTATTCCTGCACAAAAGCATCTTGGAATATCGTGGCCTTTCTTTATGGTACCGGCAAAGAAGGTCGAATCGCGCTACTCGACATCTTTGTGCATGCCCGAGTCGGTTCAACTGCTGGAACAGGAGAAGACAAAGAAGCCTGCACTGATTCAGAACACGCCCTCGAAGCGGGAATTTTCGAAGCCAACACTTAAGACGAGGACGTTCCCTGGCTGGCCGTTCTGGATTAACTCTCGCGATACCCATCATCAAGCTCAACTTGAAAGTCTTGACAACAATCGCAAAAATTGATTACCCACTGCCCTCCATCACAATGCCCCGCAGAAAGGCAGAAAGAGGCGACTCAGATTCCTCCATGCACGACGCAGGACAGGCCTCGGACTGGGAAGCCATCGGATCAGACGGTGAAGCGCAGGCGCTAGCCGGTGAGTGAAGCAGCCTCGCTGCATTGATGCCCCTCGACAGATCAACAGCTGACGCATTCCTTCTGCAGAAATTGGGACGTCCAGGCTTCCGGTGGGAGGAAAGAAGATCGCCCGCGAGCGCAAGATCGTCCGCAACACCAACACTACGCTGACCCCCGGCACGGCCAAGCAGAGACTCGCTGCCATCCTCTACCGGCGCGGAGATCTGGTCGAGAATCCGTGTGCGCAGTGTGCCGCCACGGGAGGGACCTTCACGCAGTGCGTCGCCGTGACCGGATTCCAGCATAGCGCGTGCACCAACTGTCTCTGGGCGAACAGGGCCTGCTCGCTGCGCGGCACCGAAATCCAGTCGAGTGCTGGACTTGGAAGCCAGTACAGCAATCCACGCAGTAAGCCAGACTGGGGTGTCCCCCGTGCGATCTCGAGCTAGTACGTGCGTTAGATTTAACCCCTGTCGATCTGGACGGTAGGCATCCTCGCCATCTGCCATTGTTATGCCATGGGGCTCCACTAACATGTGTATCTCTCACCATCAGTACTACGCTCTCTGACCGTTTCCCAGCGAGATGACGTCGAGGAGGGTGACGAGGAGACCTGCAACTGGGTCTTGGGATCGGCAGCCTACAGGCGTTGGGCATCCGGGAAGTCCGGCGTACTCTGGATCAAAGGCAAGCCAGGATCCGGAAAGTCGACGCTCATGTCATTCCTGGCTCTGGCCGCGCAGGAAGACGGAAAGGTCGTGCTCAAGTTTTTCTTCAATGACACGGCCTCGGAGCCGCCATCTACTGCAACCGACCTGCTCCGCTCGTTGGTCGCACAGCTCTACCACCAGGACGAGGCTGTACGCCCCGAGATCCGCAAATTGTTTGTCGAGAAATATGGCCTAGTCGGGGGTGATAAAGACAGCGTGGTTTGGCAACAGGCGGAACTCGAGCGCCTGTTACAACGTGCTGTTGTTGAAGCAGCGCAGAGGCGACCCGTCGCTGTCTTTGCGGATGCATTGGACCAGGCGGGGGCGCGGACAGGTACCGAGCTCGCCTGCTATTTTGACAAGATCATTGATGCGCTCCCCTCCAACAACCTTAGCTGCAAGATCTGTCTGTCCGCTCGCCACTATCCGATTCTAGCCACCCCCCGCCAAGACAACCAAATCGCAGTAGACGAGTGCAATGGCGACAGCATCGAGGCATTCGTTCGCGAGGCCCTCTTGAAGCACGATCAAGTCCCCGATCAGCCGGTGGAGGTCAAGGAGGCGTGGAAGAACCTTACACAGCAGCTGATTTCGTCCGCAAAGGGGGTTTTCCAATGGGTCCGTCTGGTCGTGCCGGAGGTCAAAAGAAAGATCCTCGAAGGCAGGTCGCCTGACGAGGTTAGCAGCTGGCTCCGACAGGTCCCTCAAGAGCTACAGGCCAAGTATCGACGGATCATCGAAACCACGATTGAGCACCCGGATTGCGAAGACGCCTATCTGTTGTTTCAATGGGTTTGCTTTGCACAACACCCTCTCACCGTGGCTGCGCTGCCTGCTGCGATGGCGATCCAGGCTATCATTCCTAAGAAGTTTGGGGCCGTTTGGCGGCATACACGCCACCTCTTCGCCAGTGAAGCGGAGACCAAGAGGCGGATCATCCGCTTGTCTGGAGGCCTGCTCGAGATTGGACCGGCGCCCTATGGAACTGGAGAGTGCCCCCAGTTCATCCACCCATCTGCCAAGGATTTCTTCCTTGGACGAGGTCTCTGCCTGCTCTTTGGCCGTGTGCCCCTCTGGAACCGGGTGCTTCCAGAGGTCCAGAGGCATTACACTACATAAAGACTATTTAATAGGCGACTGCGAGGATGCAAGGCATTTAGCACCCAAGCAGATATAGCAGTAGGATGTGGCTCCAGAGGTTTCGAGTGAAGCCGAGCAGCAAGTTTGGTCACATACCCTCAGGGATGGGAGAGAGGGGTTGGGCTGAGCAAGATTTTGATCCAGACTGCCACGGGGTTCCGTATAACTACAGGAGACAGTGAAGCTGAAGCTCTGCTTTCTACTGAGAGAGAAGCAGGATGAGCAGCCGTATGGGTAGAGGAAAGAGGTACGGTTGTTGAACCTCTTTGTAAAAGTGGCTCCTGAAAGCCCGGTGGTGAACGCAATACACAAAGCTGCTGTAGGTACAGTGCCACCACCGCATCGTAGACCAACGAGAGAATGGCAACCTTCTGCGCGCTTCTACCAACCAGACCTTACCTCTGTCGTCAGGATCAAAGTTCGCTGCAGCAACATGTGTGGTACTATCAACAACTACAAACCTGTTATGAACCAGGCGTATAATCAGACCTTCAACGGTCCTGTTGTGTTCGCCATCGGGAACCATGCGGATAACAGTAGGTCACGCAAGACCCAGCCCCTCGCGTCCCCGTAGCTAATCATGCATGCTATTCTCAGCCCAGGGCGCAGAGTCAGATATGGAATGGTTGGAGGGGCAAGTCAAGCTGACTTGTCCCAGAGGTGAGTGAATCTGGAGCATCAGGTTCCTGATCAGCGCTCATTGTGTAACAACAGCCACCAATCGCGACTCGCAGCCGCCGGAGAAGAGACTCCGGTTCCAGTTTGATGTCCCCATACCTGAGCGGGCAGCTACTAGAGACCCAGTCAGTCCAAGGGAGCTCGCCACATTCACAATCCCAGTGTCAGACGACCCCTCACGCTCCCTCGAGGTGACAATCAAGGAAGTGAACACTCCCGGTATGGTAAGTGCTAGGCTTTCCGGATATGTTATGAGGAGTCATGCCTGCTAATTGCTTCCATTACTTCAAAAAGCACTAAACATCGTTATTCCCCATCTGTTGAACCTCAAATCGAGCCACCTAGCTGCTCCTGGTAAGCCGTCCTGACAGTGACCGTAGGGGGCGACCCCGCCCCGTCCTTTTCAGAATCTATCGATCGAAACAAACCCTCTGCTACGTCGGTCCACTCCAGCACATCCAGACCGCGATCGAGGAGAAGGACCTTGTGAAGATGACTAGGAACTGCATTGGCTTTTTCATAGCAAGCAGGCCTGCCCGGTCCAGTTCAGCCATTAGCATTCCGGCGATGCCATGCTTGTTACCTCTCGTTCCGTTGCTCGTTGCGTTTCCCAAAGCTCCGGCAAAAGAGGGGTGAGTTTCCAATCGCACGCATATCCAGCATCCCGACACGGCGTTTTGCGACCGTCGAAACGATCCCCAGTAGGCAGAGTATTCACGGTCGGTTCGAGCGGCAAGCGCGACTTAGGTGGATAAAATTGTGATTCCCATCCATGCAACACCTGGGCTCGTCGAATGATGTTGAGGTCTGGCCAGAGAAACACCGTTGTGTCAGCGTCCGGTCCGTCAAGAAGTGGATTTGCATCCCGACCGTGGCTGTGAATGCCCGAAATCGGGAATGGCATCCTCCAGTCACAAGGCGACGATATGGCATTCGGTGCGCAGACAGCAAAGCCTAGCAGGAAAGAACTTGGCCGACATGGGTCCATTGCCTCTGGAGTCTGAGATTGCTCGCCATTGCCAGCCACACAAGCCAATCGATCTCGCGCGGGGAAAAGTGGGTTCGGAACGACCGGTATTTCGCTAGTTGCCTCGGACGGTGGAAATGTCAATAGAGTGGGGGAGTGATCTGCTGAGAATGTGCGCAAGTCTGAAGAGGCTCGCAGTGACTGAAGCCCAGAAGATGGATTCGTGGAAGCGTGGAGCAAAGGTTGTCGGTCGCCGCGCCAGATCGCCCACAGCTTTGCCACACCGCCTTTTGTGAGAAGACGCGACCGAACTTGACCTCAAGTGCCAGCAACTGCTAAAGTCAGAGTACTTTTGTTGTAATCTCCTGTCTCTCCTATACGATTTCCTTTTAACAGTTAAGCAATCTCACACGTTATCTTGGCGTTTCTACCCCACAACATACATCAGGATCTACAAGTTCCAAGGTTGCGAGAATAGACCGCGCCTGGATTGCAGCGGCCAGCTGAGTAAGCTTCATAGTCTGACCAAGTTTCCATGTTCAAGTTACTTGACAACCTTCCAAGGTTGGTTGATCAATAACAGCCCGATCGTATCTGCATACTTCAGAGAAACACTGCGTACAAGTTATGCGCTTCTAGTGCAGCTGCACAAACTTGATCATTGCGCGCCAAGTGAGCAGGTGAGATAGCGATTCTTTGTCACGTGATGTAGTTCAAGTGCTAGGTAAGTTTGGTTATTTCTTGGCAAACCCTTCCCTGAATCTAATTGGTTAAGAAAACTGCAGTAACGTGACCTAATATGTCCCTTAAAGAGGCACACTTGGGCGCTTAGAGAGGCGATGCTTTCTACCCAAGGGGGGGACGTTTGCTAAGAGATCCAAGGGGCAATGTGAGTTTGAAGAACCAATACGATATCCTTCGGGTAGGACCACATGATATGCAGTATCAACAACGAGTCCAAATATCGCGCGCCACCTTCCTGTCCATTGTGGAGAACACTAAGCAATATTGCGCGGGTGTAGACGGCGCTCTATAGAGAAACAAGCAGGTAATGCCGCCGCGCAGTTGCGCCAGCGGCACGTCCCTCGTGCAAAATAATCTGGATGCCAGCCTCAGGGTCAAATCTTTCTGTCCAAAACCTATAGTACTCCATCCCCAAGTTCATATCTCCAGAATAGCCTATTCCCCGGCTCTCGAGAGTTAACTTTCCTGAACCACCAGAAAAGCCTGAATCCACAATCGACAACAGTCCGAAGGTAGTAGTCAAGATCTCGATGAGATTCTATCATGCTGGTGAATAACTTCTTCCTTTCAATCTTTGCGGACCATACCCCTGATGGAAGAGGCTATAACGAAGAAATGATGCATTGGTCTAACTACCTGCTGAGGGAGAGAAACCGCTGGAAGACTCTTTCACATAAAGGAAAGGGCCACACGTGCAGCGCTAAACGTCTTTTGGAAGTGAAAGGGAGACCAGGCTTCCAACAACCCCAACTCCCAGTACCATCCACGAGAACCCACAATCCTCAAGCGATCGAGCTCAGACAGGAACAGCCGGATACACCAAATTCTCACAACTCTCCCCACAAGCCTGGTAAACCCCGATATACGCCGCCCCACCACAATTCTGCCCGGGATTCCCACTGCACGGATGCAGGCACTTGCCCATCGGCGCAACGGCCGGCTCGTGCTCGGGCGAAATACTACTCCCACAATAGCACTCGCGCGAATACTCGAGCCCCGCATAGGTATACCCTTTGCCGTCACAGAAGGCAATGCATTTCTGCACGGTCATGTCATCGGCGCTGGTGCTTGCCTCTGAGAGAACGCGCTCCCCGTCGACGTTGTCGCGTGTGCATCCGATCCAGGCCCATTCGAGAGAGGCGGTTACGTCTGTATAGTAGTGTTGCGGGATGTCGATTTCGGTAGGCGCCGTGGTGCAATTTTTGGTTGCTTGTGCGTCCCCAGGGCCAGATTGAATGGCGTTGCAGCCTGGGAGGGAGGGGAGCCAGCCGGAGACGGGTTCGGGGATGGAGGGTTCCAGCAGGCAGCCTTCGGTCATGTAGTCTTCGTAGAGCGTGAGTGCGGCGCAGTTCTTGATGTCGCCGTTTAGGTCGTCGCACGTATCGAGGGCTTCTTGGAGAATATCAATGTCCCAGCCGTTGACCTGCATCATGGATCATTAGCGTAAATACAAATTCGACGTGGTGGAACGTACAAAGTCGCCGTGCAACCCATACCCAGTCGGGTCTCCATTCGAAAACACAAACGGCTGGCTATCGCCATACCACATATCGGCAAAGTACTCCGTGTGCCAGATAACTTCGATGAAAATCGAAACGATCTTGACCGGGTGCGACTCTGGACATGTACCACTGTTGTAGGCTTCGATGGGATATGCCATGTGAGACTTGTGGTCCGGGCTGTCGTAGTTCTTCCCGTCCCAACAGGAGGGAAAGAACACCTGGCTGCGAAGGCCATTGGGGCAGTTATAGTTTGGTAGACCATTTGTTTCGGGCTTCGCTCCGCCAGTATAGTCGAGGCACGCGTAGCTACGGGCTTCGGCTTCCCGGGTATCTTTGTATTCGCGGTCGAGGGGGTTCCCGGCGAGCATGCGCAGGTCTTTTGGAGGGGCGCGGACGGTATCACTTCCAGGTTCGGGGCGTTGCCTGCTCAGATTAGTATACTACCTATTTCGAATAAAGAGACCATACAGATAGTAAATCAGAGCTCCCCCATTCTGTGGAACGGGTGTAAAGCTCCCGTTCTCGGCCTGGTAGTACAGGGACGGAATCCAGTAATTCGACTTGTCTGCGATTGGCGCACAAGAACTGCACTGCGACTCCTGAGTCTGGTTGTAATCCATGGTGAACCCGAATCCCGAGCCACCCATAATGGTATGGACGTGGCCCGCGACAAGCCCAGGGTTCACAATCGGATCGGCCCGCTCAACCACCAATGGGTTGCTGCAGGGGACCTTGAAAAACGCCTGAGCCAGCTCGAGGCACGACAAAAAGAGCGGAAGATGCCGAGTTCCAGCCCGCATCTTGAAAAGTATAACGAGTGTTGTTGATGAAGAGAAAAATGAATGTAATGAGCGTCTGGCGACCAGCAGTGAAAACTCATCGTCTTTGGTTCCCTTCCGACCCTTTTATACGCGCCCACCCCTATCTCTGCCTCGCAAGGCGCTTAGCAGTTTCCATATCTTCCTCAGCGAAACTTGGTTGATGAAGGGACCAGGATCCGTGGTGAACCCCTTGGTAGCATGGGTAATCTGCCGTGGTCTCACCATCTGCGGGGATGGCAGCTCAGAGGCGCCCAGGCCCTGGATTAAGGATCCTGAAACGCACCCGCGAATCCGCGACGACCCGCCGAGTACTCCGGAGTAGTATTTGCTCCACCGCGAGCGCAACGCTGCTGGATCCATCGGTCTCCTAGCTCTGACTTTCCCTTAAAAGTCTTTTCTGCGATTGATCGATTCGGCAAAATCCTCGGAATTTTCACCGGTCGGGCCGCTGAGTGATCTGGTCGTGGACCCCGCGGACCCTGGGAGACCGAGCGACTATGGAGTAGCAATTTTGGACTCCTGGGACTCGAAACAAGGCGCTGGTTAGGTTTGATCGTTGATGGAAATAAATTAGCTGTTCCTCTGGTCCTTGTCGGAACGATTTGATCAAGGAACGCATCCAAGCTTCACGCCCTGCTGTCGTTGGCAACTGAGAGCTCAGTTTTAACGCTCGGTGACCCGAGCCACTAGAAAACTGTGTTGTCTCGACGAGTTCTGGGGTTTTCTGTCTAGTCCGACGGTTCATCGCGTCTTTCCATTGCCATTCATCAAGAAAGAAGCTGTGCAAGTTTTTCTTGGAAGTGAATTCCATTATATCCTCTGCTTCCAGTACTCTATCTTATAAAGCATGCTTTTGTCCGGCTTGCCTTTGTATTCATGGCCTGGTGCTAGCAGCCACCTCCAAAATATATCTGTAGGAAACTTAGAGCGAATGGGAATTGCGTTCAATGGAGGACGAGGACGCTGTTACATATCACATGCTATTCAACCTGATTGATACAACAATTCATCTCGATAGCGAATATTTGATGCTTTAGCTTGTGTTCTCCGAAGAGACAATGCCATGTTGCGCTTTGTTCTGGTCGAGGCACGTGATCAGTTCTCGACAGTCCGAAATCTGACTCGTGACCAACTCCGCGTTCGGGAGTTGGAACAATCTTCCACCCACTCATCCTACCAATCGTCCCACTCGATCACCATCTCCACGCTTTTTTGTTGACAAAAGAACGACTATTGCTCCTCGTCTAACTCGTTGCTACGAATTCAAAGCCAATTCCTGATAGAAGAAATGTGCGGGCTTTCTAGCTATGAATCAACACAAGGTCGAAAGGAGGTGTGACTGTTGACTCTTTCTCCTCAGTCGCTTGACCATCGCCATCTATATCCCCAAGTTAACTATGACTACCTTACAAGCTTACGGCACTCCTACTAGTCATGGGACCCTATTCTATACGCGCTTGGGGAAAAAGGAATTAACCTCAGTTCTACACTCCCCGCAGATCTGATTAGCGCAGATGAGTCGAGTCGACTCACAGGTCAACGGGATTCAGTCGCGGTAAACACCTGGTGGTTGTGAGAAGTCTTTCTGCAGACAGCAAGGGGAAACGCGGGTATCATTATAAGATGACTTCTCCTGCTTATCGAGATCAACGCCTGTACCTCGTCCGGATTCCGTGCCTAGGACTTTCCTTTGGTGGACTCCGATGGAAGGTGCTTAGTCTGTCTTCTCATACGATCTACTCGGAAGCCCTACATGGCTACATTGTTTCTCAACGCACGCTCTATAGGGCACCATTCGTGATGCTCGGGTTATTTAGGTCACGTGCGCTAGCGACAGGTAATGAGGATTGTCATCCAATGGAGGAAGCACGACCCCTCCAGACTGTCGCATTCACACTCGCCTGGACGAAACCCAGGGCTGCGTGGGACAAGCGCTCAGCCACCAACTAAAGCCAGCTGCTGGGACTCGTCAGCTAAATGTCGCGTAAGAGGAGGACACCCAACACGACCTTTCGAGGCTAGAGTTGCCCGATTGCGAGACCTGACCAGACGAGGATTTGAACCGGACCCTTCAGTTTGAGCTCTGCCTGCCTCAGACTCACGGTCTTGCCGAACTCGGGAGACATCACGCCGTATCTGTTTGGCGGTCCAGATGAATCACTGTCAAACGACCGCCGTCGAAAGATTTCTCGTTCGCTATGTTTCTTGTCTCAGCTCCGGTAATTACGCCAAAAGAATCTGTAGCTTAGCGACAGAGATTTTAACGTCGCCACAATCACCGCCACACAGTCTAGGTCGGCCTGATCCTGTTGAAATGCTCGAGTTTAGCTGCGAGAAAATCCTTTGGTGGCCGTCAATCACAAGTATTGGCCGAACAAAGAGCTCATCTGTATATTCGCATCTGGACCAAGAAATTGGCCAACTTGACTTGCATATCATGAAGCTCTCACACAGCACGTGGAGAGACGACACTGCATGGCAATATCGCTCCATTTGGCGCCGATTCCAACTCGATCGCCGAATCGCTCATGCATATGCAGCCTGATATCAAACCGACCTTGTACCCCTGTCGGAGCTTGCATGCATGCAGCATGACGCACTCCAAACCAGGCCATGTCCGAAAGTGCGAAATTGGACTGCTCGCCGGGCCACATCCCTGCATCACGCCGTCAGCTTACCGTACGACGATCTGCACCAATGACCCCTGTGCATCGGCCTAGCGCACACGCAGTTGACATCCAAACATGGGAATGTCAAGGTGAATCCCTCTAAAACCGGCAAGGCTTCCTGCACTAGAACTTCTAGAAGCCTTTCACAAACTTCGGACATCCCACGCCCAGCTGCTGCCCCGAGTCCAGGCGCTCGGAGCTGCCGCCTCGCGAAAACGAGCTCCTTTGATCGCAAGAGGCGCTCAGATGATCCCTTTTCGCGTCTCACACGTCCAGAAAAGTCGTCCGCGGCTCGACGACACTTTGGAGGGCTTGATTTCATCTCTCAGACTTGGCCTCTCTGAACCCAAGAATCGATGCGTCTGCCCAGTAAATCTGAAATGCTTGTCATTAGTCAAGACAAATCGCGCATCCTGGACAAGAACTCGGCGGGCGATCTGAGTGGTACTCGGACATGAAGCACCGGAATGTAGCCTTAGCTTTTCTCGTCCTCCTTGACCCTGAAGGCTGAGCGCAGACATGGCGAGCGATTGGAGCATTCCGCGGAAGGCTTGGCATTTGATCTCCAGCAAAAGGCGGAAGAGGCCACACGTGGGAAGATCCGCAACTCCCGTTGGTCGGGGCGCATCATCCGCCAAGACCACATTTGGACCCGCACTCGCAAATGGCCACCATCCATTCTTCGCCCAGACACCGCCGAGCCTGCCAAGCTGCATGGCGTCGACGAAGCCTAGAACAACCGAGGATTGAGTTTTCAACGGCGAATGACAAGCCTCAAGAAGGGAACGTGCTCTCTCCCAAGTTTCCTTCCGCGGGATGCCTCAGCGTTGCGTATTCGGGCATTTTCACGCTCCAGCGCCATCGTCGGCTATCGTCATTTGAACCATCCGGTTTCCAATTGGCGTGACAAATGGCTCAATGCTGGGCGAGTGAATTTTTGATTCTGCCCACTGGGGCGGTCCGCTGGTGACGCTTCCCCCTTGGATATGATCGTATCCGAGTGCAGTCTCCACGAAGAGTGAATGGGAAAGATGCACAAGATACCGGTTTGCCACGATGGCAGTCTCTCGCGTTATTTGTGGGGTATCGGCGACTCCAGATGCCCCTCCGCAAGACTGCTGCGACTGGCTGGATCTGCGGCTAAAATAACTGCTGGACTAGCGCAACTCTGTCAACGCCACAGTCCCCTGGGGCACGCGACACCTCTGGCACTGCTCCTCCAACCGGCCAATCTCGCCCTTGTCGTCCCGCTCCGAGCCTGGATTTTGCTCCTGCGGCCACAGCGAGACAGTTCCGCACGTGGGGGGTAACAGTCTACCCGCTGTACGGTTTCCTCCCGCCGCAGGACACATAAAAGCCTCCATTTGCCCGCTCGATATTGTCTCTTTTCTTTCTCTCCCAGCCAGACAACTCCCCCATCACTTTCATCCTTCCCTCAATTGACCGTCAAGATGGTCCTCTCCGACTACACTTATGTGTTCGTCATCGGCACGTTCTTTGCCATGTTGGATGCCTACAACAACGGTGCAAGTATGTTCGACTATATCCCCACCATCAATCCATACTAACGTCTCTAGACGACGTGGCCAATGCATGGGCTACTAGTGTCTCCTCCCGCTCGATCAGCTATCGCCAGGCCATGATCTTCGGCACGATATTCGAAATGCTCGGAGCTATCACCGTCGGTGCCCGCACAGCTGATACAATCAAGAATGGAATCATCCCACACGAAGCCTTCCAGGGCAACGCAGGTGTCCAGATGCTTGCCTTTACCTGTGCACTTGCTGCCGCTTCCTCCTGGGTCATGTGGTGTACACGCCATTCCGCACACGTTTCCTCTACATACACTTTGATTTCCGCCGTTGCTGGCGTTGGTGTGGCCACAGTCGGAGCGTCCCAGGTTCAGTGGGGTTGGAACGGCGGCCAGGGTCTGGGAGCCATCTTCGCTGGTCTTGGAATGGCACCCGCTATTGCTGCTTGCTTTGGAGCGATCATCTTCATGTTGATCAAGCTCGTGGTCCACATGCGCAAGAACCCGATCCCGTGGGCTATCTGGACCGCACCCTTCTTCTTCCTTGTCGCCGCGACCGTCTGCACACTTTCCATCGTGTACAAGGGCTCCCCCAACCTTGGCCTGAAGAAGAAGCCCGCCTGGTACATTGCCGCGGTCACCATGGGCACCGGCGGCGGCGTTTGTCTCCTCTCCGCGCTGTTCTTCGTCCCCTGGGCACACGCTAGGGTAATCAAGCGCGACGGCTCGATCAAATGGTTCCACGTCTTCATGGGCCCACTCCTCTGGAGCCGCCCCTACCCCGCTGATGCCGACCGCGCCGTCGCCCTCGTCCCGGACTACGCCGTCGTCCAGCACGATCCGGACCTCAACGAGATTGGCTCCCCCGATACCATTGTCGCTTCTCCCACGATGGAGGCTCTCCCCAAGGCTGCACAGGTCAACGAGAAATCCGTCAGCGCCGCCGAAGCCCAAGTCGACTACAAGCTGCTCCTGGCGCAGGCGGAAGAGAAGTTCCACGCGAAGCTCCGCAAGGGCCGCGGCCCGCTTGCCTGGGCGATGCGGACGTTGCACGAGAACCCGATGCAGGCTGGTGAAATCTACGAGATCAAGAACATAAAGATCCTTCTCAAGCGCATCCCCTGCATGATTGTCGTCGGCGCGCTCTATGGTCTTCACTACGATATCCACGCCGCGCAGAGCGGTATCCATGGCACTCCTGAAGGTGACCGTATGGAGCGGGTGTACTCGCACGCAAAGAAGTATCCCAACGAGGTTGAACACACCTATTCCTTCATTCAGATCCTTACTGCCTGCACTGCGTCCTTTGCGCACGGAGCGAACGACATTGGTAACTCGGTTGGCCCCTGGGCTGTGCTCTACGGCGCGTGGAAGACTGGAAACGCAGCTGAGTCGGAAGCCGATGTCGCCGTGTGGCAGCTGGCCGTCCTCTCCGCGACCATTTCCCTCGGTCTCATCACCTACGGGTACAACATCATGAAAGGTTCGTCCCCGCTCACCCCACACTCTCCAATCTCTTAACAATCAGCTAACTCTTCTATTTAGTCATGGGCAACAAAATCACCTACCACTCCCCTAGCCGCGGCTGCTCAATGGAAATGGGCGCCGCAATCACCGTCCTCATCTTCTCGCAATACAAACTGCCCGTCTCAACCTCCATGTGCATTACGGGCGCGACGGTCGGTGTTGGACTGTGCAATGGCACCTTCAAGGCTGTCAACTGGCAGCGTGTTGGACTCTTGGTTATTGCGTGGATCATGACGATTCCCATTGCGGGAACCCTGGGTGGTGTCACCATGGGGCTTGTTCTGAATGCGCCGCATTTCAGCTGAAGCGGTTTTGGTTGATCGAGTTTCGATGAGCATGGACGGATTGATAAACTTTTTTCCTTGGTTCTTATAGCGATAGATAGCGATTCATGGTCTTGAATTCTAATTTCTTTTCTTGATTCAAGCCGGTCCTCTAATCCTTGAAGCATTGCAGCTAAGCCAGGCATCAACCCCACCAGGCAACCGGAACCACAGCCCCGCACCTTAACTCCGCAAATATAAGAGCCTCACCTCGACTCTCCTCACTCATCCATCCAACCTCACCACCCCAACCACCAAATCATCCCTAAAGCAAAAAAAGTCAAGCATGTCCTCCGCCAAACACACCCAAAATCCCATCCTCACCCCGCTCTCATTCACCACCACCTCCCCACAGCCAACATCGCCGCTCTTCAGCACCCTCCCCCCCGAACTCCGCCACCAAATCTTCACCTACACCCTCACGCAATGCGAAGACACAGAACCCGCCCACGTCTACAGCCGCGAAACCTACTGGGCGCGACCGGGGTACTCCGCGCCACTAAAAACCCACACCGCGCTCCTGCGCACATGTAAGCTCGCCTACGCCGAGGGCTGGTGGATGCCGCTTGCGTTCGCCGAACAAGTCTTCTACCTGACAGCCGACGAGCGCGCGCCGCCACGCATTGGCGGCGGCCGAATCGAGCGGCGCGCGTTTGAGCGATTCCTCAAAAACATCCACGAGATGCACGCGCGGCGCGGGATGAGCGAGATGCTGATGCACACGGGGCCCCTACACATCTTCGCGCAGCTGTACATGCTCGAGCCCGGGTCCGCGCTACAGGACCTCTTCGATATCGAGCATTTCGCGCCGCGCAGTGTCACGCTGACCCTGCGGTACACGGACTTCTGGCACTGGGAGCGGAATGAGCCCCTGCGGGTTAGTGCGACGTGGGTGAATCGGGTCCGGGTCCCGGAGAGTGTGACGCGGTTTGTGGTGGATTTTGAGTCGGTTGAGAGGCGGAGGGGGGAGGTTGATTGTATTGTTGGGCAGGCGGTGGCAGGGTGGGTTTTTCGGCGAAGGGATGGCGGGGTCCTTCGTGCGACGGCGCAGGATGTGAGTGTTAGTCGGTGGAGTGGGAGTAGCATGTTTGGTGGGAGACGGTGGGTTCGCGATGAGACGCCAGATAGGCCGGGGGTGTTGGATTATTATGTTGTTTCGGTTGTGTGGAAGCTGGATCGGTCTTCTCTTCGTCCTGGTCCTGACCCTGGTCTTGCTCAAGAAGAAGAAGAAGAGGAGGAGGAGGGGGGATGCGAGGAATGTCCGAGCATCCAAGTCCCGTACGACTTCGTGCAGGTTTCTCCGCCGCTGAGCGGCTGGACTTCGCTATCTGAGAATGAGTTGCGCATGGCGGGTGTTGGGATGGATGTTCCGGCTGAGGAGGCTGTTGAGGCTGTACGGACGTTCAGAACCAACAGTGTCGCGACAAGGGCGAGAAGTCGGAGTCTGGCGAGGGGGTTGAGGATGGGGGCCGTCATGCGGAGGGGTGGTGGTGACTTGATCTAGGACAGCGAGTTGGCGTTGGGGGTTGGAGGGAGAAAATGTAACTAAGCTCATGATATACGCCTGATATGGGGAATAACACCTCGCAATTATGTTCCTTCTTCATAAGAAAATCTCCAGGCGCCGCTGTCCATGTCTCGCCTCAACTGATCCTTGTTCGCTCTCTCAGGACGATCGATCCCACAAAAAAGCAATAAACAACCCTGTTCGTACCACCAAAGCATGGAAAACCCCTCCCTATAGATTTTCCTTTGCGCCAAACGCCCGCGATGCCCGTCCCAGTGATATACCCATGCCGAACCAAAGATACCTACACGCCAACCCTCCAAGACGCCAGCCAAAACCAGAGCCAGCTCGCATATTTATCCTTCTCCAGCACATATCAACCTCATAATCTTCCAATTCGCGAACCAGCTGGGTTTATTGCGTCGCTTAGATGCTAAATGACTCAGTACGGTCATCCAATACAACCTTTCAGGGCGGTAAGTCTCATATGGTAACGGGGGTCGCTGTCCCTCAGGAGTAGGAGCTCGTACACTCTGACCGCGAGCGTCACTGAGTAGTTCTGAGACCCGTGATAGCGAAAGAAAAAGCAATCCTCAAGGTGAGGACTCGGGAAACAAAAGTTATAATACCGATTAGTGCCAGAGATGAAGCGGTCCCCACCGCAACCAACATCCACCGCAGAGAGGCCCTGAAGAAGGACATACCAAGGACCGTCTCCGAACGCCAGACGACTTCACCTTAGGCCCTTTCCTCCGCCTGGCTTTCTCCAACAGCGTATATCGAGCGCCGCCAATCCTCGTTACAATAGCCCAGCTCGCGAAGGCGGTCATCCACGGTTGCGGTAAGGCGCGCTAGGTCAGATCGTGCGCGGAAAAGCTGCCTGGGGTCGTTCATCGCGGTGCCGGTTAGA
Organism: Aspergillus pseudodeflectus; assembly: GCF_044049435.1. Classification (NCBI taxonomy): domain Eukaryota; kingdom Fungi; phylum Ascomycota; class Eurotiomycetes; order Eurotiales; family Aspergillaceae; genus Aspergillus; species Aspergillus pseudodeflectus. Next base: position 41,616 of record NW_027263884.1, on the reverse strand, counting down.
GGGAGCTGTAGCAGCTGCCCGGTATATGTGGCGGGGTGCATAGTCAAGTTTGCCGGGAAGGTCTGGGGGGATGCGGTAATTGAGGATGGTTGGGGAAGGGTTTCAGCGTGGCTGTTAGAGGGCAGCGGAGAATATGTCATCGGCGTCGCAAAAACGGGTTTGGGTGTATAAGTTTGAGACGTCATCGAGGCGGGAGAAGGAGGACGAGGAGGACGATTAGACAGAGGGATATTGCACTTGGTCGAGGGTAGGTGGGAGCTGGGGGCCGGGTGAGTGGTGAGCGTATGGGTAGCAGCCGATGCAGTTAGAAAGGGAGGTGATGCGGAGGGGCTCAATGTTGGCTGTGCAGCCGTCACCGTCCCTGCACCCTTCCAACTTGGTATGCGCCACTGCAGTGGCGTGGAATCGGGGTTGCGACGGAGTATTGAAGGAGACGTGACCTCATTGCGAGCAACTGTATTCGACACACCTTGCCAACTGTGGGTGGGTTGGATAGTGGAGTCTTGCATGGAGAGACTGCCGAGGAATGTTAGTGAGGGACGAGCGGATAAACGGGGGTGACAGGATGCTCACCAAGCCGCGGAAGCCTCGTTACTCCCCTTATCGATTCGATGACTGCAAGCATATCCCCGATGCCTAAAAAGACAATTACTGCACGACCCGCCCTGAAACACCCTCCCGCCTACCGTCGGCGACACAACACAGGACTGCCAGGGTCTATCATTGCCCGAGAGGCAATCTTGACACGGCTGGGATGCCACGACGCCGCGACGGTGCAACACCGCGGCCAGCCGTTTCGAGTCACTGTAAGCTACCCGTTCGAGAGCTCTGCCGCTTTGATCGCTTGTCCAGTCATATCCGCGTTTGATTGTGATAGTCCGGGCTATGCGTACTGCATCTTTTGTCAGGTAGCCTTGCAGTTCTGTGGCATAGTCAGTTGGTCATGATCATGGTGAGAGAGGAAGTAATTCCGATGGGGGCTTACCGGCTTGAGCCTGCTGGACACCGGCGCTCTTAAGCGCGTTGGGATCTTCGTTGGTGCTGGGGCGAGGAATAATACCTCGCTTGACATTGCGGTCCCGGCTGTGCTTGGTCATGATGGCGTATTCAGGCGGAAGGTCGTAGTAAATGAGTAAGAATTGTGAACGAGATGGTCAAAATCTGGTCGGATTGACCTACGGCCGGGATCCTTGATATCTTGGACGATGGCGAAGAGACCGGGTTTGTAGATTGGGTTCAGAATGCTGTAGTTGGAGCAAGTGATTTTCATGTTGAGAGGATGACTTACTGAAATTGCTAGTAGCAGAATTTATACTCGAGAAGGACGTCCTAGAATTATAGTCAGTCAAAGTTTCCATTCACTTTGTGCGCAATGCAATTTTATTAACCTGGAAGTCCATTCACCTGGAGGGCCCAGGTAGCCAATTCACCGCCACCCACTTCACTTCACGGGCTGTGAAGGCAGCGAGGGCTCCAGCGATGGCAGATCAGCGAACCTCAAACGGAGGTAGGGTTTTAGGGACGGGGACCAGCTGCATGCTAGCTCATATCACAATGGCTGCATGTGATTGGATCAAAGTCCCAGAACCAGGTAATGAACAGAATAGGCATCCTTTCGACGCCCTGGATAACATGGATGACAGGTGTAAAAGACCATGATTCAATGCGGGCTGAAGACGAACATTGCTTCAAAGTTGGAACAAACAAAAAACAACAGTCTTTTGTCAAGGAATATAACATTCATTTGAACACCCACCCAGCAGCTCTCGACAGCACAGTCCTCGAGTTCGCCTCCTCCTCATCCCTCGCGTAGAACCTTCGTGGCCCATCCAAATCAATTGTACCAGCATCCACCCACCACGGCCCGCGATACCAACATCTTGCCCCGGTGTAAACAACAAGAATCACAATTACACTGACATAATTCGCAAAGAAATCCCTCGCATTCGGGCTCGTATGAAGCGGCCATACGCTCAGGTAGAATTCCGCAATGATTAGAAGAACACACCAGAAGAGTCCCCAGCATGATGCATATGGATATGTCCAGGTCCGCCAAGGCAGGTCACTCTCAGCTCGACCTTGCGTCTTCCATGCGTGCCGCATTCGCAGGTGCGAGAGGCAGATGGAGCCCCAGCCGAACAGGGTGAAGAGGGAGGTTAGGTTTGAGAACCAGCTGAAGACGTCTGAGCCGCTGCTGCTTACATTGAGATATGACAGACCGCCACCGACGAGAAGGACGATGAAGAGGCCGGCGTAGGGGCGGCCGGTGTCGTCTGCGCGGCCGAAGATCTGCTACGGCTTAGTAGCATTCAACTGAACGTGGTTACAACGGTTTACCTTGGGCGCCATGTTGAGATGAGATAATCCCATCAATGTCCTAGAGCCACCATAACCTGAGATGCTCCCAGTGGAGATGACCGAGATGAAAATCACAGCGTTCATCATATGCGCGAGCACGGGGAGTCCAGCATTCTGGTACGCGACGACGAATGGTGAGTTCGAATCACCATTCCCACCGAAAAGGTTCGGATCATGTGGCGAGACAGTGATCGTGATCGCAAGCGAGCCTAGAATATAGAAAAGAGACAGACGCAGCCATATTGAACCCACTGCCCTAGGAACCGATTTGCGAGGGTTCTGCGTCTCTGCTGCCACCAGCGCAGAGCTCTCGGAGCCGGACATGGCGAAGATGCAGGTAGGCATGACACCGAGAAAACCCTTGAAGCCGTTGGTGAAGGGCTCTGCGTTCCAATAGCGGAAACCAATCGCGTCCTGGTCGGGGGCTCCGCCGGCGGATACCACTGCCAGCGGGAGTTAGTAGGATCGGTATAGCCAGGAGAAGAGGACTAACCTATCAACGAGATTATGACAACGAAGATCCATGAGAACTTGATAGTTGATGAAATCACTTCCACTTCACCGAAGAACCTGACGGCGCATACATTGATGAGAATGATCACCAGCCAGAAGATCGTGATCCAGGCTGCCGTCGGTACGGAGTCGGTCCAGAAGTTGAGGACAGTCACAACGCCCTCCGCCATCAGCAATGAGAACACCGGCATGTGGGTACTCGAGTAGCGTACCTGAAGCTCATTCGCAATTGTAATCAAATAGCCAAACAAATATGCATAGCCAACAGCGAAACCAACGGAAGGGCTGATAAAAATGCTCGCCCACTGCACAAAAGCACTAGGAAGTGGGTATAGCACGGCCATCTCGCCGATAGCATGACTAACAGCCCACACCATTGTACCAGCCAGAATGTATCCAATAAATATCGCCGCCGGTCCGCCGTTCCGAAGGGAAGTACCGCTGCCGAGCCAGAGGCCCATACCAATCGATGAGCCGAGCGCGATCATCGTGAGATGACGTGTCGATAACGAGCGCCGAAGGTCGGTGTCCGCTCCATGGTCGCCAGTAGACTGGGTGGAGGCCAGGTGCTTCTCTGATTCATTTTCGCGGCTGCTAGATCTTTCGAAAGGAGGGGTCAGTGTCGATATGTCCATCGCGAAGCTTGATCAGCCGGCGGTATCGGTCAAGGGGATAATATCAGGCAGAACCTTGGGCACTCCCCATATTATATCATTGCGAGAAGGCTTACGCACAATAAGCCTCAGGCTAACCGTCGCACAAAGATGCGCAATCAGGCTCGGGGATGCCTTACTGACGGACTCGGTCGATCCTCGTCCGCACCCTGAAATTGGGGATGCCGCCTCACCGGGGCGCAGGCACGAGGAGGAGAGGTAACATCGCAGCTCAATACATAAGAGCACCAAAAGCATCTTCGCTCTCTCAGTCGGCTTGTCAGTGTAGGATGGACCGGCTCTGAGGTGACGTCGCGATAAGCCTTGGACAAGGCAGCCGGTCCAGAACTAAACCTCCCTTGCGTTAACAGCTGCATTGACAACTCGCACAACCACTTGGCGCTTCGTGGACTCACCGGTATGAACTGCTGCCCTCATGATTACTTTTTCTCGAGCGGCGTAATCCTGCCGTGTAATTGCTTCAATCCAATTCAGTGGCTGTCTTAACACCACTATTGGTTTGCGTCGTAGGCAAAAAAGGAATATGCGACTAGTGTTTCTTTCTCGACCAGGAAAGATGACGGTGTGGTTACGCGGGCCACAAACAGTCCGTCGCTCGGTCGAGTGTCGAGAGGCCTGCGCTATATAATCAGCAAGGTCTGCCCTTGTGTTGAGAGCCTAATCCGTGAAGTCGAATATGGCTGATGGGTGGACGGCAAGACGGTCTGACGGTGCCACCGTGTTGGTCATGCGCTCGGCCATCGAGCAAGGTTTGAGGATTATTGACCGACTCTGGGAATTCCTGAGCGCTGATCTGAACATTCCAGTAGGAGACAAGAGTCGTCAGACAAGGAACCGAAGGCCAACATTTAATTCCGGGTACACGTTAGCTATCGTTGAACGTTGCTCTCATCGAGACCCTGAGTACTCTGGGTAGAGAGATTGGAATGCGGACAAGGCAAAGTTCACATAATGAGCAAAGGCAATTTCCCAATGGCGGCAATGCGCCCGGTGGTCGTGGATGAGATTTGCTTTTGTGAAACTCTTACGGCCTCACTATAAGTCCGGACAGCAATTGATCTGCAGCTTGAGTCGTCGGCAATAGCAAGATGGAGAATTCGATGAGACTTCTTCGTCTTTCTGAAGGACCTACATTTGGAAGGAGCCGTATGCGATAAGGGTTCGATCGGCTTTGCAATCTATACCCGCCAGAGCCTGGAACAACTAACCATTCGATTATGCCGACCGATCATTGGCAAATTGATAGGATCGCAGGGGAACAGGCACACCAGTTGCCTCAGCATGACTAACATGGCCAGGTACATTTACCCGACAAAGTGATCGACGAGAATTACCGACGGGCTGTTCTCGGTAAAAGTGAGCTTGAAGGATGCTGTCTCATCGATCGGGCAATACATATCACGAAGCTGAGACAGACACGCAATTTGGGACTCCAGACCCCAGGCCTCACGGAAGGGTTGTGGGTACGCTGTGGGTCGAGCTGCGAAACAGAGTCTGGGGCCCGTTTCCGGAGACTGTGGTTTGAATTCAACCGAGACTGAGCATCAGCCTAGGGAAACTCATCGATGAGTGATATACTATCGAGGGAGGCGAAGGATAACGGTCGGCTGGCTGCCAGGAGCCATGGTCGGCGATAAGCCACCCTTACTACATTTGATTTTGCCAGCATTGTACCGAATGTGTTGACGCCGGAAAGAGTTCGCCTTCAAGTACCTGAACCGAACAAAGCAAAGATGTCGAACAGGCGACTGGGGCTGATAGTGGTTTGGATCATCCTCATCGGCGTAGTTTGACTGAGGATTCGGCCCGTTCTCCGGCACGCATATACGGCTTGTTGTCGCCAAAGTGGCGCAATTCAGGATTCGACATGGATATTCCCGGGTACTAAGTTCCCTCCATGGCGGGACAAATACAACACTGCCCGATTCTTGCCGATGGACATCAACGTCGCGCTTATGAGATAGTATTTTGCTCCTGCGTTGACGTTGGAGTATAGTTCGGCAGTGCAAAAGGGCGCTTGCTACGTAGCGTCACGGGAGGATTGCGGCTAGATTAAAGCGCAGCCGCTGACGTCGCGACAAGACGGATTTATATTAAATGGCTTGAACGCAAACCAGGAAAGAGTTTATCCGCCAGTCCTATGCGAAACCGCGCGTGTGGCTTCCTCGTGGTTCGCAGCGAGCGATGTTAGTGGCGTTTGGTTGTTCCCTGCAACGATATCGGCAATTTGGCTGTCATGCAAGAAGTGACTATCAGAAGCTTCTCCGGTGGAGAGAACTGCAGAGCATGGAAGCCATCACCGTCATCGAGGAAAGGATTACTTGCCCTGAGAGTCGTTTCCATGACCTGACCTGCTTTTTCATGGCACCACTTCGGTTAAATTGCGCATAACCGATGGAAGGAGTAAAACAAACCGACTGGATCGCTTGGAATGAGGCCATCCCCACTGTGACGCAAATCCCAAGAACTCCAGATTCTGGTTGGGTCTGGTCCAGTTTTCCCCCATCCCGGGCCTCCGCAACCCGCATTTTCGCTGGTCGCACCTCGATTTTCGATTGTCCGACAGCGTTGCATCGGGGAAGACTGGGAATCGGCTGAGATGTGCCAAGTTGGCAGGGCCCGGCCGCGGTCAAGTATAAAAGGGTCCTCTTCGAATTCCGGGTCGGGGTCTCCAGATTTCTTCCCCGGGTGAACCGGTCTCTATCGTCAAGATGTATCGCATCACTAATATCTATGGTAGGTCGAGCCGAAGGTCATCAAAGGGTATGATTCTGACGCTGTCCAGTTCTCGCTGCCTTTGGCACGATCGGAGGTGCCCTGTTCGGTTTCGATGTCAGTTCAATGAGCGCTTGGATCGGAACGGACCAGTACCTGGAATATTTCAACCATCCAAACTCTGATCTTCAAGGAGGAGTGAGTGGTCCCCGAGCTGCAGCACGCGCAGTGTTAACAGACGGTAGATTACTGCGTCAATGTCGGCCGGATCTTTCGCTGGTGCCATCGCCGCCGGTTGGGTTGCTGACCATCTCGGCCGTCGCTATGCCTTGATGATCGCCTCCGTCATTTGGATCATTGGTGCTGTCATCCAGTGTTCTGCTCAGAATGTTGCTCATCTTGTTGCGGGGCGAGTCATCAGCGGTCTTTCTGGTAAATATATTGCCCCCGTCCACCGCCTGGGATAGCAACACATTTGAGAGCATCGCACCTAACTATTTCACTTCGCAGTTGGTATTACCTCGAGTCAAGTCTGTGTATACTTGGCCGAGCTGGCTCCTGCCAAGATCCGTGGTCGCATCGTCGGTATCCAACAATGGGCAATCGAGTGGGGTGTAGGTACCCAAATTCCTCTTTCAGCACTATGTACTAACGGGTTACCCTTTAGATTTTGATCATGTACCTGATCTCCTGGGGCTGCGGCAAGGGTGTTGAAGGCCCATCATCCTTCCGAATTGCCTGGGGAGTCCAGGCCATCCCGGGGCTGATCCTCCTCCTCGCGTTACCCTTCTTCCCCGAATCCCCCCGCTGGCTCGCCGGCCAAGAACGATGGGAAGAAGCCCTCGACACGCTTGCCCTCCTGCATGGTAACGGAAACCGAAACGATCCAGTCGTCCAGGTCGAGTACGAAGAGGTCCAGGAAGCCGCTCGGATTGCCCATGAGGCCAAGGATGTCACATTCCTCGCTCTCTTTGGCCCCGGTATTTGGAAGCGGACTCTTTGCGGTGTTAGTGTTCAGGTTTGGCAGCAGCTTCTCGGTGGGAATGTTGCCATGTACTACGTTGTTTATATCTTCCAGCAGGCTGGCATGGTACGTTGCCGAACTAACTCTCTCCGAGGTTCCCAAAGCTGAATGTCGTCGAACTAACTCGCTACATGACAGACCGGTGATACCTCCCTATACTCCTCAATCATCCAATACGTCATCTTCCTCGTGACAACAGGCGTTATCCTCCCTTACATCGATCGAATCGGACGCCGTCTCTTGCTCATTTCCGGTGCGATCGCATCCATGGCTCTGCACTTTGCTATTGCTGGTACAATGGCAACGTACGGAAACCCTGTCGATTCGATTAACGGAAACGAGAACCTGAAGTGGGAGGTGAAGGGCGCGGCAGGAAAGGGAGTTATTGCGTGCTCTTACATTTTCGTCGGAGTTTACGGTCTTACTTGGGTAAGTTGTTTTCTCCTTCCGTATCTTCTGTGCACGTTGGTTGCAGGAACTGACAGCCCATACTATAGGCCCCCACCGCCTGGATTTATGCCTCCGAGGTCTTCCCCCTCAAGTACCGCGCCAAGGGTGTCGGTCTGTCCGCAGCCGGAAACTGGATATTCAACTTTGCCCTCGCATACTTTGTCGCTCCGGCTTTCACGAACATTCAATGGAGGACATATATCATCTTCGGTGTCTTCTGTACTGTGATGACTTTCCACGTCTTCTTCATGTACCCTGAGACGGCAGAGAGATCCCTCGAAGAGATTGACCTGATGTTCGACTCCGGGGTCAAGGCTTGGGAGACGGCCAAGATGCATGGCCGGTTCGGGGAGCAGATTGAACAGCACCGCAAGCAGAGTGTTGTTGATGACCATATGGGGGATGCTAGCCACAAGGAAGACGTCTAGACGGTTTTGACTTGTCCCTGTGGAGAGTCTTGTTGTTTAGAGACCTATTTTGAACCAGTAACACGGTAATGCATTTTATGTTCGAGCAGCCTTGGGATGACAGGACAACGATTCATTTTAACCGCTTTATATATGACAAGAGCAACTGGATGGCTTGTTGCAAAGCAGGTAAACAGGCAACCCAGGTTCAGTTTGACGTAGCACAACATTATCATGCTTGATAACAATAATCCGACAGTCATAAACACACAGACCACAGCAGACGCCTAAAACGAAGAAATAACCCTTCGAGCTCCCGCAAATTCTCCGAGAAGTTAGATATGATCATTGGATGAGCAAGTCAGGTAGCCTTACCTATGACCAACCTTCTAAGGAAGGTTCTCCATTGTGCCAACTGAGCTCCGTTCCTAAGCCACGGGTCGCCGGATTGGCACCAGCATTGAGGGAGCTTCATCTTCGGCTAGAAGATCAGTCGCTGCCGTAGAAAGGTCTGGTCGGACGTGAGCTACCTGCTGCCGGGGACTTCCGCAGAGAGTTTGCCGGCCGTATCATAGTACTCAGCATGGTCGAAACGCGTTATGCCGTGGCCGAAGGCTTCCGTTCGCCGTGGCTGATGCCGTGGTCCGTGTTCTGTCTCGAGTGGCAGAAGTAATTAGCGAGTAGACTCAGGATTGGTCTTCCAGAACATACCGTTCGTTCTCTGTAGCCTCCAGAGGCCATTTCGGCCAGGCTAGGTATCCGGTGTTGTTGGGCGGTTTGGCGGATTGTGTGTTCAATCCTTGAACTGCGGTTTATCTAGAGAGACCCCTACGGAAACCATTGTTAGTAAAGCCATGTTAGTATAATAAGCACGATAAAATGCGGTGCGGCACCCCGGAGCTCTCTGTGTTCATGGGGAGGAGTTGGGATGAGAGCGGGGGCAAGGGGAAAGATCGTGGTGGGAGGCGGATGGAAAATAACACAGGGAAAGTGCGACCCCTGACGTGACATGAGTCAATTGTTCCTTCGTGTCTGAAATCACCACGGGGGGACTTGTCTAGCATTTCTCAAAAACAAGGCATCCATGATCCAACCGAAGGTTCGGACAGTTGAATGGGCGTGGGTGGCCGTCGTGTTCATTTCATTTCCCCCGAGATGCCTCTTGCTGCGATTAACACACATGCTTCTGTAAACAAGAAGTCGGAGAAATCATCAAAGCGGTCGTGATGCGCAGCCAAGGGGGATTATAATACCTAACAATCATCTACCCACATGTCGCGAGCTTTGAGAGCCCCTGAAGGGCCCTCCCTATCCACAGCGCAGGCACCCTAACAAAGGCGCTCCAAGCTGGACAGATATCGCAAGGGGCACCCCCCCTTGACTTCGTGAAGGACGTCCCCTACAGCGTCGGAACATGGACTCACTACTTGGAGTAGAAACGGCACCTTTAGACTCGCAGAGTGGCACGGGGCTTTACAATCTGCCATTCCTACTCTAGTCCTGGAAAGCGGCTAATACTCTTCATGGAATCAATTCAATGACAGCAAGCTGAGCTACATACAGCCTTTTTTAAGCAGCGTAATAACAAGAAAGCCACAGTTCCGAGCCCATTCTACACATTCCAAAAGTTCATTTTCGGTCCATATCCGCTCAGCCCTTTCCCATAAACCACGGTCAAGGAGCCAGTGCCAGCAGGACTGTAGCACAGGCTGCCTGGCAACCGCCAAACGTGTTATTGCAAACAACTATAGGCGGAGGGACAGCAGCTGGCATAGCTGCACCCCATACAAAGCCCGCGGCGGAACAACAGGCCATCACTACGCCGCCACATCGAGCTTGGCAGACCCCGTACGCGTTTGGGCCAGAGCATGCAGTCGGGGCAAGAAGGAGGATAGCGATGGTGGTTGCGTTGGTGACCTTCATGAATTTTGTCTCAGGGATCGTTGGTATTCTCCTAAGTAAGAGAAGAGATCGTTACTTACTTCCAAGCCAAGTGAGGACTTTCGACCGATGATACATTGTTACGAAAGCTGCACATTGAGCAGCGAGTGGCCTAGAAAGCAAGCATCGGGACCCTTCTTATAGTCGACGTTGCCATGGCGAGTTGACTAGATGACAATTTTTGTCATCTTGAACTGCAAGTAAGTATTGCGCACGGATGATCTATGAGAAGGCTTTGGAGCTGTCTAGATCGTGAACCAAAATATACACAAGTTTGGACCTGCATGGGAAAGCGGTCTCAGGACACAAGAACCATGGTCATGGTGGACGGTACCTGTTATTGGAAAATTGCCACGTATTGCCCTCAGGCGATGGTCCGGCCAGAGGAGCAACACAGCTGGATATTACTGACTCTAGACCTGCGGTTTAGATGTGGATCGGCGGCTACAATTTGAGACAAGCACAGCGTCGAGCATCCACAATCATGCGGATAGATCGGGAATAGATGGAAAACCGTATTCTTGAAATTCATGTTCGCTGAGAGGTATAACAAATCGCACTTTTCGTCATTATAGTCTATAACCCGCACTCCGTACAACCGCAGGAGATCGCAACCGAAGCAGAGGCGCGATGAACAGGCAGTGTCCAGCACTGCTCAGACAAGCCGTGTCAGTCACCGTCATCGAGATAGGCAGCATACCCAAACCAGATAGCCATCAATCCCTCGTTATGAGAAATGAATACCCTCGGTATTGCAGCTATGCAACAGTCGCAGGAAATCATTCTCGTCGCACTTTTGCGCACGCGCGTTCGCCAATCCCGCCTGATCAAGGATCTTCTCAATCTTGTACTGAATCAACTTGGTGACCAGATTCCGCGGTACCTGGTGTCCGGCAACCGTGATGATCGGTCCACTCTGCGCAGCGGCCGCCGCCTTGTCCTCTTTTGATTCATCGCCCATGAAGATATCCACGTCGTCGTCGTCGCCGTCAACATCACCTCCAGCGGTCGTTTCCTCAACGCCATCCATCTCGACATCCTCCTCTCCCTTGTTATTCCCCGCAAACTTCTCCGGGAACGCCACCTTCCCCGTAAGTAACTCGACATCCTCCGCCAGAACCGCCTCGGGATGCATAGCCGCCCACGTAATCCAATTCCGCTCAATCAACTGGCGAATCTTGGTCGCCATAAACCCGGCGCGCAGAGTCTTATTCTTCCTCACAAAGCAAATCCGGAGCATCCCATCCCACTCGTCCCAGCTGATATCCGGGCGCTGCGGTTTGGGCTCGACGCGGACGACGCTCGATTCGACTTGCGGAGGCGGGCGGAAGTTGTTGCGGCCGACTTTCATGATGTGGGATACCTTTGAGAAGAATTGCACGTTTACGGAGAGGCGTGAGTAGAGGGCGTCGCCGGGGCGGGCGATTAGGCGGAGTGCGAATTCGCGTTGGACCATGAGCACGCACACCTTGGGGGGGTTGGGCATCGAGAGGAGTTTGAAGATTAGGGGGGAGGAGATCTATCGCCCAAATACTGTTAGCATGTCCATGCCAGGCCAACGCACCATGAGCGCGTTGAAGGGAGAAGAGGGGAGACAAACCTGATACGGCGTATTACTGATAACAGTCTGAAAAGGCGGGAGTTTCGACAGATCCGTCTTAATAAAGTCCCCGAGAACAATCTGCAGCTTCTTCTCTTGCGGCGTCCCCTGCACGCGCTTCGTCAATTCCGCCGCCATGCGCGGATCCAGTTCAACCGCAATGACTTTCTTCGCCTTTTCCAGAATCCGACTCGTCAAGATACCGGGACCGGGACCGACTTCCAGCACCGTCTGCGAGGGTTGCACATTCGCCTTGTCGACAATGTTGTCTGCGATCGCGCCGTTTTTCAAAATGTGTTGGCCGATGTCTGTGTTGAATTTGAAGATTGTCGAGCCGGCGCTTGCCAGGCCTTTTGAGGAGGGCTTTGAGTAAGGTGCTGAGGAGGCGCGAGCGCCTTTTCTGCGATCGGCTTTGCCCATTGTGACTGTGCTGTGTCGAAGTTGGTGTGGATTGTTTTGTGGCGGTTGCGGGATTGACGAAGAGGGCGGCCGACAATTTCGAGATCTTTTTTTCGCCGGCTTATCGCTTGCGTCCCTGATTGGTGGGATCTAGCACGTGATGATAAGACAGCTCCATCTGTATCGCGGGCCTATGGTCACGTGGATCATTTGTCCCGCAGAAGCCAAAGAGACTTGTAACAACGAACAGCCGCGCAATTTGTTCTTGCGAGATGATTAAATGCTAAATATGTCGTACGCGTGTCTCTTCTGTCTCGTTGAAACGCTTCTATGCTGCTACAGAAATGGGTACCTGCGTGGTTTACCTTCCTGCGTCCGTGTCGTTTCTGAGATATGTTTCCCACGTTGTACAGCGGAAATGTCAATAACCTGGTCCGTGTGAGCGCACACTATTGCGACGACCGCATGGAAGTTACACCGGAGAAACCTGGTACGTTAAGGCCTACAAAGTAAGTGACAACTGATGGCAATTAAATTAGCTGGAATCGAACCTCCATACTAGTGTCGATCACTACTTTGAGGTTCAGTAACTACCAAAGTGGCAGCGAAGGGCCTCCAGCAGTCCGACCACCCACATAAGAACCTCGACTTGCTTGTTGGACCCTATCACCTCCGTCCTTCCCACCATACCATGAGCATCTCTATCGCTAGCGGATAGCTCCACAAACGTCATTTCTTCCAGCCCTTTCTAGCCTTTCTCTACAACACCTATACGGAGCCGGGCGACAGGTAGGTACACTACCTACTGGGTACTCACGTCGGACAGAAATTACACTCCATCAGATTTGGCGCACCCGCCCTCGCAAACGTTGAAATATCCTGGTACTCCAGCGCAATCCCCCTCATGAAACACACATTCTCCGCAGCCGCAAATTTGTCCATCCGCTGCGAGTTACAACCCTTCATATCTTCTATGACAATCTTCTCCAGATTCGCGGCCACTTCTCTGCTCGCGACCGCAATGTGCCCGATCATGTCAGGGGTGATTTACTCAAAGTACCAGGTTGAGAGGGACAGTGCGCGGATTTCAGGGCCCAGAAGGGAAGAGACGGCTTCGACATTCCGACTTTGTTGTAGTTGAACGTGTACAGGAAGTTCGGGATTGAGAAAGTGCGGAGATTGGTGTACTGCGAGAGGACGTAGGCTTGTACACTGGGTACCAGGATAGTTTGGGGGCTGTTGTGGAGTGTGCGGAGAGACGGAGTTCTTTCAGGTTGGTGGCTTGGGTCTGGAGCGCCGCTTCGAGGTAACCTTGCTCGTCGGGGCGGAAGAAGAACATGGGACACAAGTGCAGACTGAAAACTTCCAAAGTCTTCGGGAGGCGCACCAGCGTTGACGTGTCCATAAGCATGATCGGGCTCGAGATGGTCAGTTTGCGGATCGATGAGGTGTCGATGCCGAGCTGTGACCGGAAATACAGCTTCAGCACCGGCACAGTCTGGGAGATGGAGAGCGACTGTATGTTGGGCCGGTACACGAAAACGTGCATGAAAGACCCTTGATTTGGGTAGCGGATTCTCGAAATGTCGACCTCCACGCTGCCGAGCAAGGGCAAGGGCCGAACCTCCACTTCCGTCTTCTCCTCCGTCTCCCGAGCGGCGAGCCTGTTGAAGAAACAGATAAAGGTATCTTGGAACCTTGACCCGGATCTGCTGGCCGCGAGGAACCGGAAGTATTTCAGGTTATGCAAATGATGCAGGACGTACACCAGCTGGAGAGCAGTACTGTGTTCCCGCGGGTACCATACCCTATGATTCCGTCTGGGAACGATATCTAGAAGGTTCAGCGTGGGATCCTTTGTTTTGGGAAACGTGCTAAAATCCGTCGGCTCAATCACTAGAAGCACTTTCACATGCTTCCCTATAGACGGATTCACTCGCACGGTGTTGTATAACTTCTCGACGTCGACGCTGTTTGAAAGACATATCGTGTGATAGAAGAACAGCCGGACGAGGAGGTAGAGCCGGCGGGATAGAAAGAGGACTGAGCGGAGGGTCGACCATAGCTTTGTGACACTGTCGGGATTGCTCTCAGGTGAGGGGTTCCGGATCTCGGCCTCCTGCTCGCGTAGATAGTAGCTGAAGATCTCGTAGAGAATGTCGTTGGGGAGAGATGGGGATCTCTTAAACGGGGTTGCCGATTCAAAGTATTGGCCAAGTTGCTTGTTCTCAGAAGGTTGTGCGTTTGCAGAAGTTAGGGCAGCAGCTGAGGGTGTTTCAATCTAGGAACCCATTGTGGTGGTGGGTGAGTGCAAGGCTGCTACCGATGGATGAGGAAACGACACAAAGATACGTGGACTACATTTATGCATCCTCAATATCCATCTGTGCGGCGACTGTTGGCATCAGTGGTCGCTCGCTCAGTAGCGAAAAGGTTACAAGTTCAATGGTAGCGGCAATCACGGCGTTGGGTTACTATCTAGGTTCATGGCCTGATTGCTTGAAGGGACAAATCTGGTACCAGAACCAGATCTTCTAAAACATGTTTTATCATGAGGGTAAGAAGATAAACAAGTCAAAGTGTTGGAATTATGGCCTGAATATTAGAAAAGGAGAGGCTTGAGACACAGTGATACCGCAAAGGCAAGTGTGGCAACCAGGCTTCGTCCACGACGGACGACCACTCATACTTGATCTATTGTCTAAGAAACCCAGGTGGCTACATACATCATATTGCCCTGAATGAGTATACAGATTCAACAAGAAAAGGAGGCGCACAAGCAAGCAAAACGAAACGCAGCCAGAATCCAAGCATGTCACCCGGGGAGGTTGGCGCAATTAGGGCTAACCAGTAGGGCTCTCGACATATCCGAACGAGCACCCGCATGCCCCGCCCTGAGTAGCTATCCCCACCACGGACATTTCTCCTTGGCCCGTGCCCGTCCTTCACCGGCGCAGTCCTCGTAGACCAAAGCCACATTGCGCTTAGCAAACGCCTTGCGAACATTCCCGAATTTATACATGCGCCCGTGTTGGCCGCCAATGAGATCCTGCAAAACGACCTTTTGCAACTGCAAGCAGACGGCAGTATCCTGCACGAGAAAGTCCAAATCCACAGATTCTAGTTTCTTGAAGCGCCAGTGGGAAATGATGAGTGTCTCGACATGCGGATGGATGAGGAAATGCGTCGCCCTTGTGATGTTCCTTTCATAGTGGTGGTACAGCTCGTTGGGGATGCTGAGGATACGCAGGTTGGTACATCCCCAGAAGGACCATGGACGGTAGTTTTCCCGCAGAAAGTGTGCGCTGCATGGTGTGCGCGGCGAGATGTGTAGCTCTTTGAGGTGTGCGTGTTGGGTCTTGAGAGCATCTTTGAACGCGGTATATGCTGGTGTGAATGTGACGGACCCCGGGCAGATATCGAGATGTAGTACTTCGAGCTTGTCGACGGCACGTAGGAGGCTGGGGAAGTTGTTGAGTGATAGAGGGCTCGTGATTCTGAGCTCACGAATTGTCTTCGAGAGGCCGTCGGGAAGATATCGGGGCTGCGTCTGTAAATGGGAGGCAGGCCTCAGAGACAAAGAGCGAAGGTAGGGTAGTTTGAAAAACACACGCAGGAAGGTCGCTTTGTTCGGCGGCGAAAGCCCGGTGATGTCTACTTCTTCCAGGCTATGGAGAAGCTCATGACCGTACTTCCTCGACGCTAATGTCGAGATGAGCGTCATGAAAATCCAGTCAAAGGTAGTGCCGCGGTCCCTGACCGGCCACTGGGTGGGGTCGATATTTGCACGATATTTGAACGTCTTCAGGTTCTTTAGGCCCGCAAGGATAGAGACGAGCTGTAGGGCGACATCCCGTTGCGCTCTCGACGTTTTCTTCCAATTCGCTGCGACTTCAGGGCGCTGAGACTTAACTGACTGCCAGACTTGCGGCATGGCCCCGGACTTGGTTTTGAGGCCACTCCAGTCCTTCTGCTCAACGAAGAATAAATGTCTCACATGGCTCGAGAGCGAAGGAGATTTCTCTATCGACCGGTACAGCTGCCTGACCCGCTTCCCGTGTGTGAGGAAGATGGTATGATACAGGAACGGCCTCACAACGAAGTAGAATTGGCGCGAGATAAAGAGGAAGCCGTGGAACATCCGTGCTGTGGCCCTAGCAGCGTTCAGGTCGGTCGTCGATCTAGCACTCCGAAGCAAGGAGTCTAGGTCCTGGCGGAGGCATAAGAAGATTTCGTAGAGGATTTCGTTCGGTAGTCGAGGAATGAGGCGTTGACGCCCGCTAGGTGTGGCAGATTGATGGATATCGATGCCATCCTTGGACTGGGATCCAGTAGGCGAACTATGGTGAACCCGTGATTTGCGCTGTTTCTTTTTCTTCCTGGAAATGGAGGACGGTGAGATAGCTCCATAGACCGACAAGGAAGAATCACCAGAGAGGAAAGCCATCCTGGAGGATGGACAATGTGTCGAGAATAATAAAGAGAATGGAGAGTCTGCTGTGGAATGACAATGGCAATATGGATGTAGAATGAACAAATGTGAAAAGCAGGTCGAGCCTTTTATACCCCCCTTTCTCCGCCTTGGCCGACAGGGCATAACGCCGGCTGGTATAGTTGTTCAAGGTGCTGTCCCGTCGTCAGATATGCATCAATAGTGGGGGAAGAGCAATACTTGTGTTTCTTGACTGCCGGCTGAAGTACATTGTTTATGTTACAAGCAGCCCTAGGCAATGGCATAAGACAAAGAATGAACTTGAGGATAACCTGAATCGACGAGACGTAGGAAATGATACCGGGATCTCATCCGTTACGCCTATTCAAAGTTGTACTTGATCCCACAGGCATCAATCATTCCTGCAAACCCCAAGGCTGCGTTTCTTCTATGAGGCCCGGACTCCCACTTCACGCAGATTGCGCACTTCCTTGAGACTAGAACCATGACAATCTAGCTCGCCCTTGATGGTCGAAAAGTTTGGTATGGCATGATAAGTCCTATGAAATTCGAAATTGATATCATGGTGGAAGAGGGATTCGGAGTGGACAAATCCTGTGCGTCTCCATGCGCTAGATGCAACAGTAGCGAGGCTGGTATAGGTGACAGCCCACACACGCGACTCTCAACTCCGATCTGGTTGGCGTTCTCCGAGAAGCCTGAATCCGGACCTAGCTTTGATTAGGGACGTATTTTTGGTCGGGAATGAGAAACTCGAATATCTGCCAGAGTATCTCATTTGGCAGGACCTGTGCCGGCTCGTGGAAAATGAGGTCTGCTGCAGATGTCTGTTGTGTTTGGTAGGACCACCAAAGGGTAGAGAGAGAAGAAGCAAAATGAATGTTAGAGGAGACTCAATCTCTTAGTCGCTGGAAGTGCAGAATGGAAAAGAAGGACGAAGAAAAGTAAAGGGTTGGGAGTAGGTAGATGGCTGCATTCCGGGCACAACAACCCCAGTGTTAGTCGATGCAGAGTCTCTCAAACGGGTTGCTTTGTTAACACTCGGCCTCCGTTGCCCCTCACGTCTGTCTCCTCCCACTTTCATCTTTCTCCATCCCTCATCCCACTCTTATATCCTCTGATGGTGCCGAAGACATCTCAAACTTTTAAAATGTCTTCACTAATCAGGCCCCCAAAAGGCTTCCCCAACTCGGTGCTTAGAGAGATCTTCAACATCCTGGCCGCCACACACGATAAGCATGCTAGACAGGCCCAAGCAGTTCCAATGCCTCACGACTCTGCCCAGTGTGTGAAAGCCCTGGCAGCTCTAGCTGTAGCGTCGCGGCGCTTCAGAGAGCTTGCCCTCCCGGTCCTCTACCGCACCATCGTCCTCTCCCGCGACACACATCATCGGTTGCTCTTTCGGGCTCTAAGGCAGAACCGGTCGCTAGGCAGACTAGTGGACAACCTGACCTTCTTTGAACTGAGAGACTATCCTGCCAGAGAGAAAACGGCCTTCCCATCGCTGGTTGATCACAATTGCGACATCGTTGCAACCGACCCCCTCGCGGATGACATGCAGCGCCTGTGGGGGCAGGTTCCTAGCCCAGACAGAAAGGAGCTCAATGAAAATGTCCCCGAGATCCGGGACGCGGTACTGGGGCTTCTTACAGTTATCAAGCACCTGCCGAATTTGAAATTCCTGCGGTATGTAGGCCGGTCGAGCCAGACGATGTTCGGCGCCGTCTTGACAAAGGTCATTAACACGATCCCATCGTGGCTCGCGTTGCCAATGTTCCGTGACCTCGAGGGGGTCGAGATCCTAGGATGCACCGCCGATACCTTGTTCAAACGGATCTTCAAGAGTTTCCGGCCACCGAGGCTTCGTTCGCTCTCTGTGACATACCTCGGCAGCCCCCCAGCAGAATCGGCCATGATTAGGCTGCCAGCCTCATTTTCGCCGCTGGCTACAATCCGAGACCTGCGCCTTTCTCTCCCAAATCTCTCCCCAGCGTGCCTGCTGCCTCTGATCGTCGGAAGCACCGACCTTGAAATCCTACACCTAGACTTATTCTCCCTAACGGCGACCGGCGATCGCAGCCACGAGCACCTGTGGTTCGCAATCCGCTCCCGCTCTCAAACTCTTCGGGAACTCCGTATGCGATTCAAAGACCGCTACTGGACGACCGCCCAGGCCCCAGATGCACGCCTGATACCTCCGCCGTTTTCTAGACTTTACAGACTCCCCGCCCTCGAGCTCCCAGATGCGCTTCTTCTTAGCATGCACCCTGGCCCCGAGAGCGACGGGTGGATCAGTCTGCTGCCGCCGAATATCCAGTTTCTGACGGTCACTGCGTGGTTCATGAAGAGTGATGTTCCGAAGAGATTAGAGGAGGTGTTTCAGGATGCGTGGCGCCTTCCGAAGTTGACGAGGATCGTGGTTCGCGAGAGGATTGGGCAGTCGCCATTGATCAAGGCTAGACTTAGGGAGTGGTGGAGCGTTATTCGCATCGGAATATTGCGTATTCCCATGAGTGGTTCTGACTTTCTCGTGGTATCCCCAGGTTCGACAGTAAGTGCTGCAAGGAAGGTTATACAGTTGTTATTGTTCGGATGCACAGGTTGTCTTGGGGTTGGAGATCATACACTGTTTACAGTATTCCCATACTTATCGATAGACAACCGAATTAGAGGTCAGATTACCAGCACGATGACGAAAGAGGCACACGGAGTAAGTCCGGCGCGGTTGCTCCTGCCAAAGTGGGGGTTGATGCGGGGTGCCCAACTTCTCAACACACGATCTTCCCCGTTTGCTGTCAACATCTCTCAGCAACCTCTATTCCCTCTTCACTATACTCTTATACTAGCATAGCCTCAATATCCTTACACACAGTTAGACTTGACACCGTCACCATGGTTCTATCTCAGCCGGCCAACCAACATGTCATGAAGGCGTTTGACCTGTCCGGAAAGGTCGCCGTCGTCACTGGTACTCCTTGTGTGCCCCCTCAATGAACAGCTGCTGATACCTTCTAGGAGGAGCTCGCGGCATCGGCCTTGAAGTCTCGCGAGGTCTAGCCGAAGCTGGCGCAAATGTACAACCCTAGTATCCTCTCCTCCACAGCCTCTGATCGAACTCCAGGTCGCCCTGATCTACAATTCCTCCTCCAACGCCAACGAGCTCGCCGCCGAGATTGCCTCCGCGAACAACGTCACAGCCCGCGCCTACAAAGCGAACGTAACAAGCCAGAGCGAGATCGAGTCCACCATTCAGCAGATCAAGACCGACTTTGGAAAACTCGACGTCATCGTCGTGAACTCCGGTATCACAGAGACCGTTCCGGCTGAGGACTACACTGTTGATCAGTGGCGGAAGATTATGGATGTCAATCTAGACGGCGCGTTTTACTCGGCTCAGGCTGCGGCGAAGATTTTCAAGGAGCAGGGGAAGGGGAATATCATCTTTACGGCTTCTGTTAGCGCGACGCTCGTCAATGTTCCTCAGAAACAGGCGGCTGTAAGGGACCAATCTTAGACGTGTGACTGGGGCTAATCAGAATAGTACAACGCCTCGAAAGCGGCGGTCGTCCAGCTTGCCAAATGCCTGTCCGTTGAATGGGTCGACTTCTGCCGCGTCAACTGCATCTCGCCTGGGTTCATCGCCACAGACATCCTCGACATCCATCCTGAGGAGTGGCGGGAGAAGTGGTACAGCATGATTCCTGCTCGGCGGATGGCGGAAACCTACGAGCTCAAGGGTGTAAGTTCGGGCATTCCTTCAATGCTTTACCAATTTTCGACCAATGCTGACCCTATAGGCTTACGTCTTCTGTGCCTCGGACGCCTCGAGTTACATGACTGGAGCTGACATCGTAATTGACGGTGGATACACTCTCCCTTAAAAGGTGGACTGACAATCAGATTGCGGTGTTTCACTTAATTTAGGATAACTTGCTTGCTAGCTTCAGACTTAATCTAACATCACTATCCCACAACTGGACAATAGTAACATTGCTGCTCGTGGTCAAAGATACCGTGCTATAAGAGGGTTTCCGAACATGCTGTACTCTGCCCATCTATGGACAGTGGACATCAGGCTCTCACATCGACCCGGTGTGTGCCTTTGTTATCTTTAATACATGTAGTTCTTTAGATAATAAATTGCCGTCACGAAAGGATCCACAGCCCGGTAAGTTTGTTCCACTGATCTACTGTGTGCTGTTCCGAAAGACACATATACAACGGCTCCAGGCAAATAAATGAAGAAAATGAGACAGGAAACAGATGGAGCCCAGACTTCAAAACCTTACCAAGATGAGACTCGGCGACCTGATATGTACACAACATGGCTTCACCTATACACTGAGGATATGCACGGACTTCTAGATTGAGACCTATGCTTTGCCCTTAGCCCCAACCTTTACCTGGATGATTCCGTTCCGGCCGGCCCGTAGCAGCTAACAACTGCCACCACATTTCTCAGGCATGTGTTCATCCATCACAAGCTCAAGCTAGAAAATATCAGTCAGCACCACTGCACTATAATAGTCCTTCACGGAAGCAGGCAAAACCCTCACATTCGCATAAAGCCCCTTCCCCGTCGCCTGCTGCGTCAGCGCCGCAACCGGACTCTGACAATTATACGTCTTCCACTCCACAATCTCCCCGCCCAGCGCATTACTAAACCGCACCACGACCGTCTCGAGCATCGGATCAAGCTCCAGCCCCTGTACATCATACCGGTTCGCCATCTCACAGTATACCCTCGGGCCCGCAGCAGCAGCATCCGCGTCCGCAACAGCAACCTGCGAAACGACCCTTCGCTCCTTGAGAACCTGCTCGCCGAGCATCTCGCGGTACGCCTGCATCGCCGCGTCGCGGCCGATGGCCCGGTGCTTCCAGTGGCGCATGCTCCGCGGCTCGGCGATGCAGCTGGGGGCGAAGAATGCGCCTAGGCGCTGGAGGTTCTCGTCGCTTCTGTTGGTTTGGAAGGTCAAAAAGGCGTCGTAGAACGCGTCGAGCTTGGCTATGAGGGCGTTTGCTGCGGGGGAGGAGGAGGCCATTGTCGGGGTCGCCGTTAGGTGCTTGTTGTTTGGTTAGATGGAATGGAGTTGAACGGTGTGGGGGTGATTTCAGAGTAAATTAAGACGTGTCTCCACTGGGCCTGTTTTTGGAATGCAAAGCCATTATCAAGCGCGATTCAGTCGGGCTTTATACCACCAGGTATAGTATAGCTTTTGGTACAATCATCTCGCTGTTGGGCATCACGTAAGCTTTGTCATGCAGCTGGACTGATTTGCAAGCACCTCGGAACTGTACAGCTCATCTTGAGACCCAGGCTGCAGTTTATGGGTGGGTTAGCACATAATACATCAAGTAAGCAGGAGCAAAGTCTGCGGCAGCTGAAGGGCTGTTATGGTTGGACCTGAAAGCGGATAGATATGTCGGCAGGAAATGTATGGAAGTAGACGCTATAAGACCTCACACTGAGGCTTTCCGTAGTATCTCCTTTGCCAGCACATGATGTAAGTCGCAGAGATATAAAAAATCTAGTAGAGGTGCCATAAATTACATGAGTTTCACCATCCCTCTAAGCCCCGTGGGCTTGCCAACAAGGCCACGGGCGAGGTTCAATAAAACGAAACTCTAGAGTTAAATCGTGGGCATCGAGTGCTAGTCCACTAGCCATAACTAGCTAGGCTTTCGCCCTTGGTACTTAGCCGCCGCCACTTTTAGTCGTAGGTACTAGTAGTAACAGTCTCAAGAGCTCCAACTTCACTGCTCCCATTCAGAACACAACACAAGGGGAAACCATTGAAGGGGTAATTGAACTTCATAAAAAAAACTTACAGGCAAATAAATCTAGGATTAATAATTCTCGGACTTGGCGACTGGCGATACTGGTCGTTTTAGATCAGGACCTGAATATGGAGATCCTAATCGCCCAGAGAGACGATGTACTTGGCGAGGCAGGTGAAATGCGAAAGGAACCAATTTCATAGCGGGCGATGTCTACAGGGGGCCCAAGAGGAAATGAGTGGATTGTAGGAAAGTCTGGTAATGTGGTTGACATTTTTGAGCAGATTTCCAACCGTGTGTCGTGCCTTCCAGCCACGGCATCCATCCCACTTCGTTACCACCTCAGGTCGCAGCACAAATGGAGCTGCGATCTGCCATTACTCACATTTTTATATACTTTCTAGAAACGCCAGTATGTTTACCGGAAGCATATACTACCATTCGATCATGCCCACTCTAGCGGTTACCACGGGCTGGGATACGCTCCCTCGCGAGATCGAGCTGATGATTTTCAAGGAGCTTTCAGATCTCGACACTGAAGCAAAGGACCTCGTTGACAAGCATGGTATCTTTGGCCCTGGCGGTGATCTAACATTGTGGTCTATGTGGACAGCGTGGAAACAGATGATATCCTACTGCCTGGTCTGCAGTATGTTACTCCGCGGCGGGTTTGCACTCCATACTAACGTGGCGCCAGGGTCCTGGAATACCGGATTACGAGTTACCATTATCGAGGGCCGTTCGATCCGCACCATACTGAATCTTGCGTCGGAGGATATGGGCTTGGCTGCGGTAGCAAGACTGATACGGACAACAGGGACGGAGATAGACCAGTGCACCTTGGAGCACTTCGCCAGGTACACCTTGCGGAGAAACTATCTACGCTGCACGGAGATGCTACTGGAGGAAATGGACGAGGATCGGCCAGACATTAGTCTTTTGGATATAGCCGTGAAAATGGGAAACATCGCTGCGGTCAGGTTACTCCTCGATTACGGCGTGGAAACTGGATGGCCGGGGCTCCACTGGCATAGCTGGTCCATGGAAACCCCACTGGCAGATGCAGTACACGACGGCAAGATTGCTATAGTGCAGGAGATCCTGGAAGGGGGAGCGTCAGTCTTTTTTACCTATAACTACCTCGATGGCCTGCAGGACGTAAGCAATGCTGGGGGTGATGGAGCCTTGATTCGACTCCTCGTTCAGTATGGGCTTGCAATAGACGATACGCGGTACAAGATGTATGGAGGTCGGGATGACTGGGCGGGCAAACATGGTGAAGAAGCCGATCGAGCCAACGCTGGGTGGTCGCTAAACTGGCACCCACTGGAGATGGCGATCTTTCAGGATGCTGTCTCTGCCGCTGAGGCAATACTAAGCTATGATAAAACTCGACTTGTTGATATAGCTCGGGCTTATAAGGAGGCCAGGAGTAAGAAGATGAGACAGCTGCTCGAGTCGTATATGCAACGTGCGATCGCTCGTTGTCAAATCTAACCATGGCATCGTGTTGAAGATACTCCTGGCGACCGAACAATCTTTTGATAGGCGGCTCAGCAACCTGTTACCTTGATTTAGAACTAGGTCTTTCTTTTCATAGAGTACATACACTTGAATGGTGAAGATATTATTATTGTTCCCAGGGCTACAACGATACATAGCAGTCCCAATCGGGCTAGTGCTTCTGAGGCCCGGCGCTGACTAATTCTTGCCTCTCCGGCTGCGAGACGAACGCAAGTCACCATCTTCACTCAGTCACTTGTTCACGGTTTGCGGATAAAACTCGCCTTTGGTCTGGCCGTCTTCATCATACCTCCTCGATAGACAATGTGATCGTTTTGCAATGATCCAAGCCTGCTATACGTGCCGCCGACGGCACATCCAATGCGACCGCTCCGCGGTCCCGTGCGCCAAATGCCAAAAGGCGGGCCTCCAGTGCCTCGACAAGAGGCCAGTCCGGTGGGTGCAAGGCGTCGCCATTCGCGGAGGAATGCGGGGACGATCTTTCGAGAACTCTTCAGTGTCGAGTTCTCCGGTGGGAAAGATTGATATCTGCTCTACCCCGCCGAACAATCTTCAGTCTCCGACGCCTACGCAACACCACGCCAAGCTTCCCACCTCCCTCGGCGAGCTTTCGCCGCTTCTCCAACGCCATGACGCCATCGTTCCTGTTCGTCCGGCTTTACCGAGTGTCCCTGTGGCTATCGGTGATGCTGCCCTGGCGGGATTGAATTCGACAGCTCGATATTATCTGGACTACTGTATGTTGACTCGCCCTGCCGCTGTTCCAGACTAATCGAAGACGCAGATAATGACCGGATATGTGAGCTGTTCATTGTCTACGATAGCCAGAGTAATCCTTTTCGGAATTTGATACCGCTCGCTCTGAGCGACCCTGTCCTCCTCGATGCTCTTCTCGGCCTTGCTGCTCGGCACCGGGCTAATTTTGACCACCCCTTTTCCACAAGCACCACGCAAGACATGCCAGCATTCGCAGAGCCGCATCATGAGGCTCTTCGATTCAAGCATCGCGCCATCCAAGGACTAGCCCAGGCGCTGAATGGCCAGAAAGGCTACCGCGACGCGACTGTGGCCACTGTCTTCCTTCTTGTTTTCCTGGACCTGCTAGAATCGGGTTGCGATCAGTGGAACTATCACCTTGAAGGGGCAAAGAGCTTACTGGCGCTGACACCAATTGAAGATCCCGGTCGGACCATCCAGCGGTTACGGCAGTTTATCACGAAGCAGATCCATCTGTACACATGCCTTTTCCAGTCGTCCCTTCTATTACTGACATTTTTCCAGGATTGAAGCGCTTGGGGCAACGTTTGTGCGTCCGCACCTCTTGTCACAATCCAACTCGATAGAGCAAAATATCGGCCTCCTCGAGGATGTCGTAGAGGAGTCATTTCTTGGTTGCCCTGAATATATCTTGACATCACTGCAATTCCTCTCCATCCAACGGGACATCATGGCCCATGGAGATGCCACTGATCAAGCACCAATATCCGATGTGATGTCCGTACTGAACGGGGTGAAAGAGTTCGACTGTTACTTTTGGGCATCGACTCTGCCGCAGCATTCTGCGATGCACAACGTCGACGATCTCGCTAAGCTCGCCAGGACATACCAGCTCGGCGCCGTACTATATGGGCAGCGCGTACTCGATGCACTGCAAAATACTCGAACACAACAGGACTCTGTGGTTTCCGAACTGGTCAGCCTAGTCGATACCTTCAAAGACGGATCAACCTTGCTCAAGTGCATTCTCTGGCCCATTACGGTGGCAGGACTAGAATGCCAGGAACAGTCCCAGAGAGATTTACTTATCCGCATCCTAGAGACATTCTGGATAGGAACCCACTGCTTGAACGTGATGAACGCCGCCAAAATCCTCAAAGCCCATTGGGCGAAAATCGACGAAAACAAATCGGTGGCAACGAACTGGATCTTTGAAATTGGCCGATCGAGCCATGATTGGCTGCTTATCTAGCCTTTTTTTCTCCGGCTCATGGCGCCCCACTCCCTTCACCTGCCTAAAGCGGCTTACTCTCTTTGACGTCAAGGCTTCGTATTTGTCGGACCGCTCCACAGGACATCCATGGCGGCGAGCATGACCATTGTTCTTAAGCGGCAAAGGGGCCGTGAGGCGCCCGTGACATTGAATCATCGGCCAGTCGTAACGTCCTCTAGGAGCCAAGCATTCGGCCATCCTTTCTTCTTTCTCCGCTCCTCTCCGTGCAACTACCCCAAGCAGAAGGTCTTGGGAGAGACTCAAATCCCATTACGAGATGCAAATTTAGTCAGCACGCCTTCGACCCCTATAATATGTCAGACTCCAGCCTTTGCAGGTTATAAGGCTAGAGTTTATAATGGACGCTCAGACCAGCGGCTGTTTTCCTTCAACGCTTTTCCTGCAGAGATCATGACGTCGCCAAAGGAAGCGGAGTCTGATGACTCGCGCTTCGCGGAAAGTGCAGCACTCATTGACGACTCGACATTGGAGCGACTTGGTCGCGAGAGACCGGCGTTCTTTACTGGTGCATTTCCGGAAATCGGATTTTGCTTTTCGATTGTCATGTCGCAGATTCTTGCAGTACGTTGTTCTGATTATTTCCTTTTGGAACATACTAATTGGTGTACAGGAGTACTACATCTCCGGCTCGAATGTCCTCCTTCCCGCGCTGATTGAGGAACTCGACTTCCCACCAGCCTCAGCAATATGGCCGTCCACATCACTCTCGCTAGCCGTCACCTCGACGCTTCTTATCTTCGGCCGGCTGACTGACATGTTTGGTGGTTACGCCGTGTACATCGGCGGCGCCGCATGGCTAACAATATCATCTATCCTTTGCGGCATCTCACAATCATGGCTCATGCTCGTCGTATTCCGCGCCCTCCAAGGTCTAGGCCTCGCGGCATTTCTGCCGTCCGGCGTGATGGTCCTAGGTAAAACTTATCGCCCAGGTCCGCGAAAGAACTTCGTCTTTAGTCTCTACGGCGCATGCGCAGCGCTCGGCTTCTTCGTTGGGATTTTTTTCTCCGGGCTATGCAGCCAGTACCTGACCTGGAGGTGGTACTTCTTCATCGGCGCGATTCTCTCCGCCATTACAACGCTATCGTCCATTTTCTTTGTCCCGCGCGACTATAAGGAGACGAGAAAGCAAGGTGCGCAGATGGATTGGGCTGGATGTGTCTTGTCCGTATCCGGTACTGTGCTTTTCGTCTTCGCCATCGCCTACAGCTCGTACGCGCCCGACGGATGGAGAACTCCATATATACCTGTCTGCTTCATCCTTGGTGCTCTTCTTATAATCGCCATGGTTTATGTGGAAGGCTGGGTTGCCAAGAACCCACTCCTTCCCGGTGACATTTTCGCCGTGAAATACATGAAGCCCCTGGCAATTGCGCTCCTCTTCCTTTATGGCAGCCTTGGTGTTTTCTTTCTCTACGCCGTGCTATAGTAAGTCCACTCCTTCCTAATTTGCACCCTGCCTCAATCTAACAAACCCTAGCATGTCCGAATTCATGGGCGCAACCCCCTTCCAAATGGTCGCCTGGAGCGTCCCCATGGCGCTAGGCGGCCTAATCCTCTGCTGCATCGGCGGGTTGATCTTCCACCGCGTCTCCGGCACAATCCTTCTAATAATCTCATCGCTGGGCTACATCGGCTCCGGCCTCTTCTTCGCCGTCGCCCCGCAAGGGGCCAACTACTGGGCGTTCGTCTTCCCCGCAATGATTTGTGGCACGATCGGCATCGACATTAGTTTCAACCTTGCGAACATATTCATTACAACGAACATGCCCAAATCGAAACAGGGCCTCGCGGGCGCGTTGATTAATTGCACGCTGCATATGGGAATCGCGGTTATGCTGGGCTTTGCGGATATCGTGCATATTGAGACGTTGGAGTATGCCGGGATGAGGGGGAGTTATAAGGCGGTGTTTTGGTTTGAGGTTGGCCTTGCGGTCGTCGGGTTGCTTGTTGTTGCTGGCTTTGTGAGGGTCAAGGAGGCGAGGAGTGAGCTCACCGTTGATGAGAGGGAGGCATTGGCTCGGGAGGCGGTTTTGAGGCAACAGCCGGCGCAAGCTTAGTTGTTGTTCTTGGACAATATTTGCATTCGTCGTTTAGCGTGTTTAGTGAGCATTTTTTCAAAGTTATACAGCGCTAGATCTATATTAATCTAGATGGGTATATTTTTCCACCCCCGGCTCTGAGTTCGAAACGAGGACATATCCGCCTATCTACGGCAATCCGATAAACGCCAAAAAGACATCGTACGTCGCCTCCAACAGCTCCCTCTCCTCCCGAGTGTGTGTCCCATTGAACACCGGATCCGGGTTCGCACTGTTGGCCGCATCTCCACCAGGAAAGACATTCTGGCTCACATCATGCACTTCCGGCGTAGCCGGCAAAGTCCCATCAACGAAATACTCCCGGATCGCCTGGACAAGACCCAACGACCCGAGACTTATCGTTGTATGCCCAGGTCCTCGCCTCGTAACTAACTGCGAAGATGACGGAAGCCACTCGTGCAGTCTTTTCGCGGAGGAGACGGGCGTTGTGGGGTCATGCAGGGCGTTCACGATCAGGATGGATGTATGCTGTGCAGAGAGGATATTGTTCGTTTCCCCAGTTATGAGCTTCCCTGCCCCGATATTCGGCACCTGTGGTCTTGTATTCGGAAAATTCCGACAGAATGATAACGTCGACAGATCAGCGTTCAGCCACGGCGTCTCTTCCGATAAGGAGATATCAAGAATGAGTTTCCCAACTTCGCGAAGACTCGTCTGATTCGATGGCGCGTTATCCGTACACTGAATCGGCCACCCCGCTAACGACCCCGTTGCAGGCGCGCTCTCATTCGTTACAGAGGCCGTCGTCGCCCCAGTGAGAAGCGTAGCGAAGGGTCCTGAGTCCCCGGTCTCGAGTGCGCGGACGGCAGATGTAACGATCGGCCATGTCGGGGGGAGCTTGAGGTACGAGTACATGAAGAAGCTGAAGATTCCAGCTGTGATGGACCAGGTTCCGTCGGGGGCCGAGATGGGGTTGTGGTAGAGGGATTCGTGGAGGTTTGCGAGGCGGGTTGTGATGCTAAGGTTCGCTGAGTGATTTCCTGGTGAGAGACTCAGAGCGCAAGCATCCGGACCAGCGTCAGTGCACATCCTGTCGAAATCTGCTATCGCGTCGCGGACGTATAGCTCGTCATGCGGGAGCTGGCGTGTATATTGCTCAGAATTGGCCTCGGCATCGAAGACACCATCTAGGACAATCCTCCCAACTCGCTCGGGGAACGTCTGGATGAATTCCGCGCCATAAATCGTCCCATATGACAGGCCCCAGTAGTTCAATCTGGCATTCTCCGTCCCTTCAATCGCATCAACGATAGCAGCCATATCGCGAACGACATACGCCGCGCTCGACGTATAAAGCGCGGAGGAATTATACTCCGCGCACTCCTGCGCTAGCTCTCCAACGGCGCTATCATACTCCTCCAACCTCTCATAAAACTCAGGTATATAGCTCTCGTTGCGGAACTGGCTATACTCAATCTCCGCCGCAAGCGGGAGACTCGCCGACCCTCTGCTCTCTTCCCCGACCGTGTCGAAACACCGCAGGAGTGGCTCTGCGGACCCGACACCGCGCGGATCCCAGGATATTACATCGTAGAACCCGCCTGTAATCGTCGAAACGCCCTCGCCTGCGCCGTTGAGCAGGAAGTCGATTCCCGAGGACCCGGGGCCGCCGGGGTTCGTGAGGAGGGGGCCTTTGCGTTCGGATGGTGGGACTGTGGCGTTGAGGCGGGCGAGGGGGATGGACGCGGACTGTCCGTTGTTTGGGGCGGCGTATTCGAGGGGGACGGGTAGAGTTGTGCAGTCGAAGGTGGGATTCGAGGGGCACGGGGTCCAGTGGAGTGTGCCGAGCGCTTTGCCCGAGTATATGAACAAAGCCAACAAGGCGGAAACGGAGGGACCAGCGCTCATGGTGGTCATGGCTGGTCTGTGTAAGGCTAGAGCTCGACGGAGTCCCCGGAGTTATATACCATCAAGGAAAGGCAAGCCAGGACGCGGCACCGCCGGGTGCTAGAAGTGCCGACAGTAGCGGCCGGAAATAAGTGGACCGAAGAAGGAGTAGATACTCCGGAGTAAATGCAGGCACAACACACCGCGGCAGAAGATACCGACAATCTGATAGGTAAAATCGAGGGGATCGGCGTTCGTCATGACGATCACTGCTCGCTCGGCTCGGAGTCCGGGCAAGCTCTTCCATCCAGTTTGACGGAGCAATTTCACCCTATGTGGGATAGTCCGTGGCACGGAAGCTGTAGCATCGCTTCCATGGAATTATTGAATACAGCAGGATCGGTTCCCTCGAATAGCGATCCTCAATGACTCAATGGATCAGTGTAGCGAGGCTAGGAGGCATACACCCCAGTTCGGATTCATGGCTCCGTGAGATTGATAAGATGCATGAATCTTATCAATCAGTTCGCGTGTACCGTGCTCCATAAAGCTGTCCACGGTTGTCCGACATCGAATTCGGTTCGATTCTTTAGGGCTCGCTGCGTAATGCGTGGGTCCTCCGTTCCCCGTTTTCGCATAACCTTCCAGGCAAGGGTTCGCCGAGTGTCGATCATGCAAGATTCTGCACAACTCTATTCATCCTGTCTGTTATGACATCATATATGGACATTCCTGGGGCGTATACTGCGCTGGTGTTTCAAGTCGATCGCCTGTGTGTCTCGTCGTGTGATGTGCTTGCTGCTCAAAGTGACGGTGGTATATCTAACAGTGTCCTGACTGACCCCGGCTACGGGTGGCAGACGGCCTCGAGCACCTAGTTTGAGCGAGGAAAGTCGAAAATGAGGCATCGAGTAGTTTCCAGCAAGTTGTTTATTACATATCGAGGAGTCAGAATCAGAGAGGGGACCGAACGATAGACAATACCAGTTGTACAACAGCAATGGAATAGTATTCATTGTAGTGTCGAATCGGAGGGCGTGTAGATAGCACAAGGCGAAGCAAGAGATGTCTCAAGGAAGACCCGAATATAAAGGCTTATCGTATTGTCAAGCTAACGCACAAAGATTGACGGACACCGCAGACGTTGCTCCTTCGGTCGCAAGCAAAACATGAGACATTCGGCATCAGGGATAGCTATGGCACATGGTCCAAGTAAGTAGCATCTCCAGTTATACAAAGCACTCACTATACAAAGTCCTCAGCTCATCATCATCCAAGCGCTCCTTCTCGTCGCACGAATCATACTAATTCCCCTCCTGAGTTGCCTCTAAGAGAGGTTCTATCATTGCTGCATCGAACTAAAGGGTCGTCCAGGAAAAGGCGAGACTCCGAAGGTGCAACAATGCGATTGGATAGGACGAGGTTGGTGGTAGGTGAGAGTGAAGCAGATTGAAATAGGCGAGACGAAGAATAGCAATACAGTACTGAGCGACACAGTGGAAGGGACAAGGGTAAGGAGAGCCGGTGGTGAGAAACAGAAGAAGAAAACCAGGTAGCAAATTTTTTACGGCTCCATTTGCCCTTCTTCCCAGAGGGATGAATGCCACAATGGATGGATGAAGCTGCCGGTATCTCAATAGAGAAGATGTGCTTGAAGGCCTGCATGCACGTCCAGGTGCGCCAAGCAGCCAATGATACGGTGAGGCGACGGCAACTTCGCGTCAAGTGAGCAGCGCATCAAGTTGCCCTAGTAAAAGCAGGGAAATTACCGCGTCCACGTCTTGTTGTCGTGTAACGCGCCTGATTTTTCTGCCTGTTACCACAGGCTCCGACACGAGACGCGTCAGAGGCTGGCCAGTCGGGCTATGAGAAGAAATGTAGCAATATGGACGGCAGTCCACGGACCTGCGGAATCGAATGGCGGATGAAATGATATCTTCGAGCCTCTACGAGACTGATGAGTGTGGAAGCGAGGTAAATGTCCAGGATATGCGAGGGATGACCACATTCAAAGGGATCGCGATCCTGTTCGGTGTCAGGTATTGGAGTCTCCAAGAAAACAACCATCCACCAAGTGCCCTAGATTGGCTAGACGAGCAGCGCGAAAATCTAGCGAAAATCCTAACCCTAAGAGCGTTTTGCATCTCGTTAGCAGCACTAGAAGGAGTCTCAAATGGTGCCAAAGCAATCATCTAACATTATGCGTCCGAGCCCCGTAGAAGACCCCTCCCCACCAAGGCAGTGCAGGAGATCGAAGCAAAACCCCATGCGTTTATCTCATCCTTATTGTCATCTTCCAAAAGCGCTTCACAACAAGGCGACCAAAGCTTGAGCACCGCTCTCTGAGCAGGAAATGATTGCTTGCCCAGAGTTATCTTGACATCGGGCGGTACCAATGTGTGGATATGGCGTAGGAGCATTCGCTGGAGAGACTTAGGCATAGACAAGGAGAGTATCGTGAGGCATGTTTCAGGGGGGATGAACGTAAACGTGGAGGCACCCAACTGTTCAACCTCCTGGAGGAGCTTCGCCCCGTGAGCTGCCGCGTACGAAACACAATGTAGGACGGCAGGAGCACAGCACATAGTGCCCAATGTGCCCTGGGGATGCAGATTCTCATGGACTCGTTGAGAGAGAATGCACGGTCCCGGTCAACCCATGCGGACGGCGATCCCTCTTGCTCTTTACCCCGACGGATTATCTCGCCCTTGTACGTTGCAAGTGCGTCGGGCTTGGACGCCATGAGGTTTTTCAGAGGAAGCTTGACGAGCTCCACGCTCCCTCTTTTGCACGCCCACTCCAGCGGGTACCGAGCATGTTGACCGGCATATTCGTGAGGAGGATCTGGTGCACGATGGCAAGATTTACGTCGTCGATTGCCCGGGTCGCCGCGAGTAGGCCTTGCCGGCAGAATCCGTACTGATCCAATTGATTGATGCCATCTAGCTCAAGCAGGATGTTCTGGGCAATATTGTCGGTGTGGTGATGGATAGCGAGCCTGCAAGCATTCAAGATTCTGTCGTGAAACACTTGTGGTGAGCGACGTAGCTCGTCTCTGAGGGACCAATATGCGTTCCAGTCGCCGTTGATGGCGGCGGTTGATAAGAGGTCTTCTATGGCGACAGTCGGCTCTGCTTCCTGTTGGGAAAGGGCGATGGGAGATGATGAACTGGGAACTCCCCGGAATAATGGTGGGCTTGACATCCATCCTGTGAGAATGATTGTTTGGTAAACTTGTTGTTTTGCTGTAGTGGGGCGCGTGTTAAATCCGGGGTTGCTGAAAAGAAGACCCGGAGCGACTACAGAGATGGGGATCTTCAAAGCTGCCCCAGGTGGTGGTTCACAACAGGTTTTCTAGGCGTTCGCAGACAGAATAGCCGAGGACAGAGAGGTAGAGTCAGTGTCGGGAGTAACAATACTAGCAAAAAACACGATAGGGTGAGGACGGGAGGTTGTAGATATGAGCAAGTTGATGGTAAGTCGTGCCTTCCCAGAGGAATGCAGGAGCGTCTTAATCCATGATGAGAAGTGAAGATTCTATTCCAAGTGCTAAAACCCAGTCTGCTCTGTGTGCACTGTAAACGTGCAGACAAGGGTCTTAAGAGACCCTTCAACCCTGGCACACCCGCCGACAACCCAGAACCCTGAAAGTAGGACTACTTTCAGCCCCACTCATCTTTCCCTCTGCCGGATTCTCAGACTGAATTGTTTCCTTCTCAACTTCCCGCAGCAAAAGTTCCCTCATAATCCCAAGTGACCCTAGAGCCTGCGCACGGTTCTTCGTTGCAGCGGCGCAATCACTGCTGCTTAGCCACATCTCCTCAATGCCCAGACAAATCCTTTCCCAATCGACATCGCGATCCAGCGCATCCTGTTGCATCTCAAACTTCAAATGTCCATTGGACCGAGAAATCCAGTATGCATCCGGCAGTCTCCACTGAAACGCTGTCAACATGTTTCGGGTGTCTCGGACTGCCTCACGCCGGTCGGTGCGTGACATTCTGACTATCTCCACAATCATTATGGCGAGTTCGATTGGAATGTCGACGTGAGCCAGGTGTGTTGTGGTTGTCGCGAGTAACTCAGTTTGCCGGGGAGGCCGCACGATTTTGCTGGCCAGCTCGTGCATGCCAGGGAGACCCAGCCGGCCTGAATCCTCATGTACAGTTGGGCGATATCCCACAAGGACCGCGGCGTCATGTTTCAACGGCACAAAGGGAAGGATGGGGTCCTGCGGGTTGACCACCGCGTTGACGGTATCTCGACTACGATTGTCAGAAGCTGCCCTCCACGAGCCATCAGCGTACCAACATCCGAAGCGGTCTATATTCGAAAGCCAGAAAGCCTGCGTTATGTCTATAAAAGTCTCCCAGTGTCTCTGGACGACCTCGTGGCCGATGATTCGATCCAGGAATTCCCAGCAGTCGACATGCACAGCATATGATACCGGACATTGCTTCCAGTTGGGTTGCATTTCCTCTGTATACAGGATGTACGCTGTGTTTATCGAGGCAGGCCACCATCTGCGCTTCCCATTCGGGTTTTGGAACCGGGCCTTCAATGTCCACCCTGAAACACCAAGAGTGCTCGGACTGCCAATCTGTGATACGGAGAGCTGGTGGGTCTTTGGATCCTTGGTGACTATCATCGGTAAATAGAGGATTCATACACGGAGGGCGAGGAGCAGCTCCCACCTATGCGAAAAAAGAAAGTCGACTCTGTGCTGTATCGGACCCA
This sequence comes from Aspergillus pseudodeflectus, assembly GCF_044049435.1. Taxonomy (NCBI): domain Eukaryota; kingdom Fungi; phylum Ascomycota; class Eurotiomycetes; order Eurotiales; family Aspergillaceae; genus Aspergillus; species Aspergillus pseudodeflectus. Next base: position 7,103 of record NW_027263884.1, on the reverse strand, counting down.
GGGGTACTCCTTCTGCTTGATCTTTGCCGCAGGGATGACGGAGCCGTCTGGTAGCGTTGTCTCCTGGAAGGCATTGCGACGAGCTCCCGTGCAGCACACACCGATCCGCGCGCCACAGATTATACAGACAAGGGAGTGCTTGCTCTTGACGGTGACCTTGCCGACGGGGAGATTGGTATTGCGGTGAATGCCCATTTTCCCGGCGTTGCAAATCCCTTTTACAAACTGTGAGTCTTACTTACCTTGCAAGTCTGTTTTTATATCGTCGAGCCAGCGTCTTGCGTGTCAAATGACGCTGGTCAACGGAAATCGACTGCGCAACTTTATCCTAGGGCAGCAACCCTGTCGAGCTAGGTTCCACCAAGGGATGGTTTATTATGTCGTCAGAGCAGGACGAAACGGAAATGGTCTCCGATATGCTCTCCAACCCGGGAATTAGCTTTGCCTCGACGTCGGTATGATGGTACCTCCTGACGGAGGTTGATCTGGATTCTCACAACGCTAAGGTTTGTCAGGCCAGAACGCAAACGCGCAAGCCAACAACATGATTACGTGGAACACGAAGACACAAAGGCCTACCTGAAACCATATGTGCTCATACTGTTTCCAGCTCAATCTCCCTTATAAACCCCATATCGAAACCGACTCGCCGGATGATCATCCCTCACCCCCCTTTGCCCGCTGCCGTAAACCCTCTCCCTCATCGTTCCACTCTCCCCTTTCGGAGCATAAACTCCCCTCCTCCTCAGCTCCGGAACCAGCAACTCAACCACATCCTCAAATGTCCCGGGCGTCCACACGTACCCAATATTGAACCCATCGAGATCCGCGACCCGGATCCACTCTTCCATGATGTCGGCTACCTTTTGTGCTGTCCCGACGGCAACGGGCCCGTTTCCGCCGATGGAGACTGCTTTGCCGATGTTGCGCGGTGTCCAGCGGGGCACGTCGGCGCCGTGGTAGGACAATGTGTTGATGGATGAGTGGACGCGCGCGTCGATGTGGATGTCCGAGGGGGTGATCTCGACGTCGAGGGGGAATTTACTCAAGTCGACGCCTATCATAGGGCCAGGTTATCTTTCTGCCGGGGCATTGGCATTCAGAGCAAGAGGGGACGTAGTTACCTATATTCGACGAATAAAACGCCAACCCGCCCTCGGCACTTGCAAACTTCAACGCCTCGCCATACTTGGCCCTCGCCTCCTCCTCCGTCCTCCCCAAAATGGGTGTGAATATCGCAAACACTTTCAACGACGCCGGATCCCGTCCATTCTTCGCAGCCGCTTCTCTTATGGCCTTTACCCGCGGCGCAAGGATATGCGGGCTCGGAGCCGACACAAAGATCCCCTCTGCGTGTTTCGCGCCAAAGGCGATTCCAGCGGGCGATGTACCGGCCTGGAAGAGGAAGGGCGTGCGCTGCGGCGATGGGTCGAGGATATGCGGAGCATCGAGGGTGAAGTTTTCACTGTTGTGGTGGACTGTTCGTATTTGCGTGGGGTCGGTGTAGACGCCAGAGATGGGGTCTTCGACAAGGGCGGTTGGGGACCAGGAGGATTCCCACAGTCTATGTAGGTAGACCTTCCGTTAGCACCCGTACATCATCCAGTGAAGATTAGATGTGTGGGTCGGTTGACTTGCTTGTACAAAACAGTCAGATACTCATCCGCAATCTCATACCGCTTATCGTGCTCGACAAGGGGTAGTCCAACTGCCCTCGACGCGCTCGCCTTCCACGAGGTCACGATGTTCCACCCGAACCGCCCACCTGTAAGATGGTCGAGAGTAGAGAACCGCTTCGCGACGACATACGGCGCCTCGTAGGACGTAGATGTTGTGATTGCGAACCCCAGGTTCTTCGTCACGGCGGCCATTGCCGTAACGGGCTGTTCGAGTTAGCACCCACCCACTATCCCCAGGTTCAATCAATCCCCACAGCTATAGCTAGCTATAGCTCACCCGGCGAAAGCGCGATTGATAGAAAGGAAAATCCAACGTACAATACTCGGGTCCCCCATGGGCCACTGCACGCCCTCGCGAACCGCCGTGTCCCCATTCCCCCGATACGTATCATGGAGGCCGAACGAGTCGGCCAGAAACAGCGCGGTGAAGTCGCCCTTTTCGAGGAGTTGCGCGAGATGCGTCCAGTATGCCAGGTCCCGCCGTTTCGTTGCGGACCGGTCGTCTGGATGTCGCCATTGCCCGAAGGACAGGTGGCCGACGGTGAACATGTCGAAGCCGTTGAGGATGATGCGTTTTTTGCCCGCTGAGGGTGAGGGGGGTGCGGGGTTTTGCTCTGGTGCCATGGCTGGTCGGTTCTCTGGAAGATGGAGCTTACGGTCGAAATAGCTGAGAGGAATTGGGGAGTAGCCTTCGGTGTTTCAAAGTTGCTCCTATAATGGCCGACTCAAACCTGGGATCGATTCAGACGCAGTCGCTTTGATTAAGAGTGCAAAGTGGGATGTAAGGATTATTTGGAGACGTTCGATCTTTTCGTAGGAGGGCATTTGCTCGCGCTGTATGCTCTCCAAATGACGACATTCATCCAGCCCGTAACTGGGCCTCCAGGGATCTCAACGACCAAGAAGATTTCAATCACGAATAATGATCTGCTGCACCATGCTCCGATAGTCGGCCGCTCGGGATATGTTCCCACGCATTGAAACGGGGTATGACAACTAACATGACTCGCGCTCCTAGACATGCCTACGCCTATACCAGGTTCCGGCAGGGATAAGCTCAGAGGCAAGAGTTGGACAAGTCTTATCTGATTATCACCACTGCTAGAAAATGCACAAATTATAGCCGCCATGTCGCCTTCCACACGCCTATCATGTCAGATCCCGTGTAGCCGCCGCTAAACATATTGTCGAAGCACACCAGATCTTCTCCACTTGATGCCACACACAACGCCTCCAACATCTCCTCCTAGACACCGTCGCCCCTCGACTGCGGCCCCCCCTTTTGGGCGTTAGCGGCCGTCGTTGAAACCTCCTCCACCCCAGTATCAGATAAATCACCATCAGAACTAGAAGCCATCGCACTAGCAGCAGCAGCAGCAGCATCAAGCTCCTTCTGCCGATTCACAAAATACCTCAACACAAAAATCATTGCAAACTGCAGCGCGCTCACGCCACACATGATACTATATCCCATCGTGAATTTCGGGGCGTATTTTCCCGTGTCGAGGATGACGACTACACACATATTAGCACATCTATCCGCGTCTTGCATCAAGGGAATTAGTTTGGGAATAGGTCGGGGTGTGTAGCGTACCAGGAACCCAGGCAACAAACGCCTGCCCAAACGTCTGCGCGACGCCAATGACGATTGCGCGCTCTTCGGCGTCTTTGTGGCAGATTTCGCTGGCCCAGGCCTGTCGGATACATCATTAGTATTCAGGATGACTACGCGAGTCTGGAACGGGGTTGGTTGGTTGCGTACGTAGAGAACAGGCCAATACCCCCACGACGCCGCATTGAGCATGTACCCCAGAAACGTCGCGCCGTAGTTTGGGCCGACGGCGAGGATGATCATTCCGATGAGATTGATTATCTGTATCCATCGGATTAATCTTTGTTGAACCCGAGGACTCGCGGTTAGGAACAGGAGGTGAAATGGGATCAACGTACAGCAGGAACACACAAGAGCTGCCATCTCTTTCCACCAAGCCCATCAGACAACCACGAGTACAACAGCGTTGTGACAAGACCGCAGGCTTGTGCTGCGGTTGGAAAAAGGTTGATCTGGTAGACGGTGAAGCGGTCGAGACTCTTCAGCCAGACGGCAAAGTAGTTTAGGGGCTGCGTGGCGACGCAGTGGAAGCTACACGACGCAAATCAGCATCACTCCCAACCCCAAACCAGTCCCTCAGTAAACCAGGACTGAGAGCGGCGGCCAGAAACTCACATCAACGCCGCAATCATACAATACATCCTCCACGTCGAAAAGATCCCCTTGACCTTCTGCACAGTCAAGCGCGCCGGCGGCCGCCGATCAATCTCCTCCATGCGCGCCCGCGCATGCTCGAGCTTGTCCGGCGAAAGCCACCGCGCCTTGCAGTTGTACGGATTGTCGGGGACAGCAAAGTACCCGTACATGGCCGCCGGAACGGATATCACCCCGCAGAAGATAAACAGCCACCTCCACCCGGGGAGGCCCAGGTGCCCGTCCATCCCGCTGTAGATGCCGGCCTGCAGGTAGCCGCTGAACATGCTTGCGGCGTAGCTGGCCGAGTAGAAGATTGCGATGCGTTTGGAGAGTTCTGGCACGTTCCAAGGTAATTAGATATCGGAGTGGGGGTATAGTGAAAGTTGGGGGCTCACCTCGGGGCGTGTACCAGCTCCCCATGATTGTTAGGACGCCGACGGCAAAGGGGGACTCGAGCATGCCGATGATGAAGCGCAGGGCGAAGACGGTTTTGACGTTCTTGACGGATGCGAAGCAGAAGGTGACGATTGACCAGAGGAGTTCGACGGTGGGGATGTAGTAGGACGGGCGGACTGGACGAGTCAATCAAGAGGTCAAGTTCAATTGAGCAGACAGACAGTATATGGTGACGCACCTCGTGTGAGCAGAAACTGCGACGGAATCTGCCCAATAAGATATCCACATGTAAAGAACGTCGCGAGAAGATTATACTGATTGCCATGGAAATTCAGATCCTCCTTCATCCCCGAGACGTACGCATTGGTGATGTTGCCCGAGTCAAGCAGGCGCACGAAGTAGCCGTATGTTGCCCAGCTCCTACAGCATATTTATTAGTCGCTATCCAGATACGCAAAAGAAAGCGAGCTTACATGATAAAAATATCCAAAGTGCGCACCAGTTTCTTCTCCTCCTTGGAGCGATACCCGCCATCCCAGATGACCGCCTCGATGCGCTCCCAGCGGGTCTTTGGGGCTGGTGGCTCGCCGTTGAGAGGCGCGACCTGCGTCTCGGTCGGCGCTTTTGTGTCCATTGCCAGGCAGAGTGGACAAAAAAAAATCGAAGCTCACACCTAAGAGCCGATGAAGCGACCTCGAGTTTTTACTTGCGACAAGGGTCTGAGGATTTTATCCTCTGTCGGCCCAGACCCGTCGGAAAAAAATCCTGACAAGCTCCGATAGCGCAGTGGGGTTTGCGAGGTGCCCCGCCATGGAGTCAATCTTCACCACCTGCACGCCATCAAAGCACGAGCTGCCCAGTTTCAAGGCCTATAGCTGTCTTTCTCAGAAAGGTGGAAGAAATGCTCAAGAGGAGTTGTGAACGCTCTGCGTGGTGGCTCGGAGGTGAAAACGCAATGATCGAGCCTGATAATATATTTTTAGCGATTGATAGTTGTAGAAACAACCACCTTTGACTATGAATCCTTCTCGGATAGTAGACCATGACCCTTAGGATAAGAACTGCTATATAATCATGTGGCCATTAGAGTGAGCATTGTGGGAGAATGCGTGAGGGAATCGGCAGTGACATCTACATGTACCCTCAAACTCTATGAGAGCTCTTCACATCTGATTATCGAGGCTACTACATAGTATGATAGGCAAGCAAGTCTAATGACCATAATTCAACTTTCTCGTTACTTTGACTTTCTCTCTCTCTGCTTACAACGCCAATTGTTTGGTAAGTGGGAGATGAATACTGCCCCGGCCATCCTGAATATTCCCATGTAAATCCCACAGCCCTCCTTCACGTTCTATTGACGCCAGTACCATGATAAACTATGACAAACTGAAAGCCCACCCAATTTCTCCTCTCGTCTCGTTAATCAATCTGCCCTCACATTCACCCGAGCTCGACCCCCTCCCCCCACTCCCAGCCCATGGCACCAGCCCCAATCTGCAGCCTCTCCCGAGTGATTAGCGAGGTACTTGCCCCTCCACTCCTCATCAAACACAATCCAATACATATACCGCTGCAGGGTTGCCACAAAATCCAAAATCACCCTGCGCCTCGCGAGCCCGCTGTTGCAGAACCAGTTGGGATCGACCAGGAGCTCCTCGATGCCCAGGCAGAGCATCGCCCAGTCGACGGGTTTCCCGCTGGCGCGGAGGTCCGCGACTTCGAAGAGGAGGGTCGGGTTGCACCGCTTTATCCAGTAGGAGTCCGGGAGGTGCCAGTGGAAGGCTTCGAGGATGTTGCGCGTATCCTTGGCTCGGGCGAAGGTCGGCGCGTCGGAGTGGTAGATGACGTCGATGATTTCGAGGGCGATATCGAGGGGGAGTCGGGTTGCGATTGGCTGGGTGGGTAGAGGTCGCTGCTGGCGACGCGGACGGGCCTGGTTCCTGCTCGTAGCGGCGCTTTGGGTGGCCTGTCTGATGAGCACGTGGATTTTCGGGATGTGATATGGGCTCCCGGATGTATGGCGCGCATACAGGGGCCACTCAGCCGGGCGATCAGGATTACAGAATACCCCGACCATTTTTATCTTGCGCCGGCCAAAGGCCCCCTGGTCAAGGCACCGGTTTCTCGGGTTGTGCGTCAGTGTTCTTCCCCAGTACGGAGCACGTCCCTCGAAGTTCCAGAGCAGTCTAACGGCGAGGCAGAAGACCTCGAGATTGCGTTCAATTGTCGCGAGGTCGATGGTCCGGGTGAGAAGGAGCCAGCAGTGTGCGTGGATTGCAAAGCCGTAGCGCTTGTCTTTAAAGAGCGCACGCTTGTAGAAGATGTCTGCGGGGTAAAACTCGGTGTTCCAGTCATTGTCATGTTTGGGCCGACCAGAGAGGCGCGCCTTGTTCGGGTCCGTTGGCACCACCGGTGCGTAATCCGGGTGTGCGCCGCGGGCCAGACCAGAAAGGTGTGCTCTCTTTGTCTTTGGCTGGAAGATGACTGGTACAATCGGTTAACAGAGCGGTATGTAGCAAAGGGGTGAGGTGTTGCATACTTGCGCGATACCACTTGGCCCAGCGCGCGGGGTCGTCGCTCAGGTCCGTGGCCTCGACGTCAGACGTCGAGGTGTAGGCACACCGTCCGCGCCTGTTTCTTGTTTTCTGGCCCCAGTCTTCCCGGTCATTATAGTCTGGGTATTTGGATTCGAGGACAGGGCTCCCGCATATCACGCAGACAGGATATGCTGCTCCAGCGGGGTTGACCTTGTGGAACTTCATTGTGAGCGATCGTGT
>NW_027263883.1:0-70663 GCF_044049435.1 Aspergillus pseudodeflectus | reverse complement strand
GGAAGGGCTTAAGGTATTCTGATATCGATAGAGAAGACTGCTTCTTAACGAACTAAGAAGGTAACTGGGTTTCTGAAAGGTAGGGTAGCTTTGATTCCGAAAGTAACAGACAGTAGCTAAAACTAATTACAAGTGTTAACGAGTGTCCTTAAATACTAGCTGTCCATCATATCCATCATAGCCCTCAGCTATGCTGGCTATGTTCCTTGTCAGAGTCGTCATAGTCGATAGCTCGGACGGTTATGACCGTAACTCTTGGCATCCTAGTCAGGGCTATGACCGGCGCGGCGCATCATTCCTCCGTAGTCGTCACAGCGCTAGCTGCGGCACAGCGGATCCATTGGCTGACAATGCCCGTGATCTCTGACAATTATATCTTTAAGATAATAATCTGTAAAGCTAGGAAACTGATGCTTTATTCTATCTAGGAAGTCTTTCTCTACTTACTAGATATCCTAGTGGTCCCTATAAAGCTTTATTATTAAACCTATAGCTACTTCGAACTCAGTGATCTAATTATCTATAGGTCTAGTATCAACCTTGCTGTCCTTTATAGTATTATATTAAATTAACACGCTAATCTTCTATTCTTCTAGTAATGGAGTAAAGTCATCCTTAAGCTTCTTTAATAAGTCGTACAGGTCAGTTGAAGAATATAAGCTATGCGAATCCTTAAGTAAACGACTGATTAATGATGTAATCTAGTTATATATAATTGCTCGTCCTTTCTAGAAAAGGATATATTAACTATTCTCTATATTAAATATCATCGCTTGATGATTATATTGTTGTGTTAATTTATTTGAAGTAGGTGCCTCAGGGATAGCAGGCTATTAAGGCACCTCAGGTTTTGGTACGATATCAGGATTAATATATTCCCATATTCCTGCAAGAATTATAGATGTCTGTATAGCTTTATACCATAACCGCCAGTCGTCCTTGCTATTCAAGACGACTGAGACCTTGACGGCTTGGCTATGAAGTAAAATATCCTCTATATCAACGGACCGGAACTGCACTAGTTCAGGGAAAGTTTCACGCGTAATTAGCAAGGTCGGAATAGCTTTATATAAGCCTATTTAGGTAATAAAGGTCCAGAGGTAGGTTCTAGGTAATAAAGAAGAATATTCCTAGCAACCTGGGCTTATAACTGTCGTCCGGGCCATCGATGTAGGTGGAGGATCTGAAGAAGTTGAGAGGTCTGGCATTCTGAATAACTAGGGAAACGATACTATTTAAGCACAGGAATCGACTAAGCTAAATAAGGAAACAGGGGCTATCTGATATTACTGCTCCAATCGCTGTATCTCGTGAGTCCTGAGGGGAATGTTCAACGGAATGGTGAGAGGAATGCTTGAGCAAGGTCCGGAGCCCCTGGCTCCGGCCGACAAATGTGGTTCGCTTTGTTTTCATCGGGTAGGGTCCCGCATGCCCGTGGAACATGTGGCTGTCGATGTTACATTAGTACGCCACGACTACCGATTGGAATGTAACCTGAAACAGATGGTTATCTGCATCAGAATAGTATGAGTATCATTATTGCATCATTTCATGAGAGATTTTGTATCGGATATTGTGAAGATCAAAAGCTATATAAAGAGCACATACTTCCAGTCTCCCCCGCAACCTAAAACAACAAAATACATAGTTTACACCCTTCTACCCGATTATCATCCATCAAGTCCCACCATGCAGCTTCGACCCGGAAAATACACCGTGACCCAATACAGTCGCGGGGCACCGCTAGCCAACCATCATTCGCGGCCCGTCCTCACGATGAGGCCTGAAAGCGATCCCATGGAGGTAACGTAGCGTCTCGCCATGGAATTCCCCGTGTCCAAGAACTAACCACCACCATTCTGCATCCCCAGCTGGAGGTGGCTGCTGCAGGAAACCCCACCAACAACAACACCTTCACCATCACGATGAATGGAGTCCCTATCAATCAGGGAGATAATGGGCTTTGCTTTGGCTACGAGGGAGAGAGGGGAGATGCGTGGGAAATCAAGGAAGCACCTATGGATGAGGGCTGGCAGTACGTTTATTCAGATCCTTGGAAGCCGTACCAAGTTCCCCGGACCCATCCTGCATCTGCTTGCTTGTTCGGGCTTTTGGGACATCTGGATGATCGAGTCATCGCTGACTATTCGTTTAAAGGGTCTTTCTCCCAGGTCGAAAGGCCGGATGGGCGCCTGCTATGAGGAGGGTGAATGAGACGCCAGTTAGTTTCTTCCGACTTATTTCTCTTTGTTTCTTTTCTTCTTTCGCATTTTCCCCCCTTTTTTCTCAGAGGGGGTGGTTATTAGGAGTTTGCTGCGTCGCAAAATGGCGTTACCTGATCTAACACGGCATATCCCAGCTCATAGTCAAGCCAATTCCAACCATGGCGGAGACCCCAGACCCTGAGGAGGTGATGGATACGGTCTTCCGATTCGCTGAGAGGTTCTAACTACCTACGACGTAATTCGCGAAGCAGAGTCGTATAGGGTTATACTCTTTAATCTTTTCGACGTGCGCCCGTGTTTGGGATGCTGTGGATGGATTATATGGGATGGAATTCATGTTCAGTCAGCAGTGAACCAGAAGACCTGGGAAATCTCATGTACCTTCATCCCCAATATCAATCAATGTTGGATGCTGGGAGCGGAGGTGAATAGCTCCAGCCATGCAGTTGTAACTCTTGCCTGCCTAGGAAATCCATAATATCGAGGTTGAATAATACCTAGTTAACAGCAAGTGGTATATAAGCGAGTAGGAACTTGATGAGACTTTGACTGTGCTTAGGTACAACATGGACCTAGACTAGGACGAGGTTTCTCTCGCGCAAGATGGAGGGGAATTTCCCATGCGCAAACAGGGCAAAGCAGAGGCAGGGGTGGGGACTACCAGGGAGCTCAACAAGGGATTAGATGAAGAAACCTGGCAGTAGGTTACTACATAAACCGATCGAAAGTATGTTGGTTTATAAGACGCTACTACGATTCTACTGGCTTCTGCATAAATAAACCCTTCTTTAAGATCATAGTACAATCAAACTCTGCACACTTGATCCCTCATAGACGAGCCACCTGGACTTTCGCAAGCTCTCGACTGATTTCCTCACTTAGGCCAAGTACGGTCTCCTCCTGTAGTCTCTGCCCTACGATCTGGAGGCCCACCGGGGCACCATCTAGAAGTTCGGCGTCGTCTAGATCGTTAGCAGAAGACCGGGAAGGAAGTTGAGCATTGGGCTGTCAGCTTACAGTCGTTGTGCACGACGCTATCCATCTTATTTAAAGGCACATATTCCGAGGGATATACATCAACATCCTTCCTCGCCCGCGTCACTGGTAGCACGGAGACGGAGTAGTCGAGGACGTTGAAGGCACAGGTATACCCTAAACAGCATAATAATTAGTAAAGTCAAACCGCACAGCCCCCTTAGTTGGCAATCCTTCCCAGTGCCAGGCACTATATTTAGGTATGTTCCCACTCACCCATATACCGCACCCTCCCCATAGTAGGCGGCGGCCCGTGATGCACCGGCGCAATCAGCGCATCAACGGGTTTGCCCGTCCCAGTTAGTGCAGCAGTACTATTCCAATAGTCTAGGTACGCCTTGCGGTAGTCGCGCAGGGCGATCGTTCGTCTCATAACTTCGGTTCCGTCGACGGGGTCGCTTGGCCTGGATCCAAATACGGTTGGTGTGGCGGGTTCGCCGGAGAGAGCGAGGGCAGAGTGGAAGCCGTGGCCGCCGTCTATTAGGATGTTTTCGCCCTGTTTGTTTAGGTAGGGTTTGATGGGTGTTTCCATGTGCATGGAGGAGGAGTATGTCTTACCCATATGGTTAGGGCTTCTGCGTGGGGAGGTGGGTTCCATCCGATGACCTTTGCCTGGAGATTAGCGAACATTGAATGAGATATGGGGTGGAAGGATATGGATCAGCAAACCGTATGCCCGAGTGACTTGAGGAGCTGCACGACCTCCCTCAACGCCCTCGCAACAGGCGGCTGGGGATTAACAACAGCATCGGACAGCATAACCCCAAACGCAAGCCTCTCCCCCTTCCCCCGAAACCTCCCTCGAACACTCTCAAATACCTCGTCTCGCCAGGGCAACTCATGCACACCCGGATCACTCCTCCACGGCTCAACCGCCAGGAACGCCTTGGTAAGAAAGACCAAATCCCACACAGAGTGCCCCATCGGCCCAACAACAAACGGAATCGCTGCCTGGCCATCCACGATCGACGCAATGCCCTGAAAGGGCAGCCGGCCCGTCGACGGCTTGAGTCCGTAACAGCCGTTAAACGATGCAGGGACGCGGATACTCCCCCCGATATCCGTGCCCAGCCCGATGGGCGAACCGTAGAGCGCGAGAAGACCACCTTCCCCTCCGGAACTCCCGCCAACGACGAGGTTGCGGTTCGCGGGGTTTGGCGTGTGCCCGATAATGTGGTTGATTGTCTCGCCGGCAAAGGAGCCCTGCGGCACGCTGGTTTTCACGTAGGGGATTGCGCCCAGCGTGCGGAGGTGGGTTACGATTGTGCTTTCGGGGCGGGATGTTGTCTCTGGGAGGGTTGCGCCTTCGAATGTGCCTAGCCAGCCGATTATCCCCATGCTTGTGTCGACACCTGCGACGTGGATCGTGTCCTTAAGGCTGATGGGGAGGCCGTGTAGCGGGCCGAGGGGTCTGCCGTGTTTGGTGAAGTAGGCGTCTAGATTTTTGGCATTTTCGAGGGCGGCGTCGAAGAAGATTTCGTGAAGGCAGTTTATCTACATTTATTAACCGCCGATATCGTGATATTGCAGCGGAAGAAGGAGATGGTGGATAAAATATACCATCTGATGAGCCACCGCAGCGCGATGACAAAATGCCCTAACGACATCCTCGCACTTCCATTCTCCGCTTGAGGTCTTGCCAACAATACCAACAGCACTACTTTCTGTGATCAAAATCTCCTGCGTGGACAGATGTCGCCGGATCTCCTCCCCGGTTACGTTCGGTAACTCTGCTGGTGGAGGGAGAGGAGTCGGAAGGCACCATTCGGGTGGGATCAAGGCGTGCAGTGCTTCCCTCTTTGAGTCGGCTTTTTCTTTCCAGGTCGTCTCAGTCATGGTGAGTTTGACAATCCAAAAATCAGGATGACGAGGAGGTAGCGTCGATGAATGGACATGTCAGCTTTATAATGCAAGTTGGGGTCCAAAAGGATGCCGAGGCCGTCGGAGTTATGCTCAAAGTACGCGGAGTTAGGACCCCCATACGCAAGCCAACGAGATTCGGCTTCTACTACAGAGCCGTCGTAAATAATCCCAAACGCACAATTAGAAGGTGGGCGGTATATGATACGGTTCGTTGGAGAATCTGAGAGCGGATCCGGTATGACACTCTAGAAGGGGACCCAGTAGATAGTAAGACACTCGTAGCCCCAGATTGGCATTTAGCATGAGAAGATATTATCAGGTTCAACCGGTGCAATGGATACTGATATGATGCCATGTATCTAGGCTCTGCTCCCCTCATTTGTCGGATTCAACCCTGAGCTCTTCTATCCCTTGGCGAATCGGATCCCCTGAGTACCCCCGTCTTGTCGACAGTAGTCCCCATGTTACACGTTACACAACAGAGGGCCACAGTCACCCGTGTAACTCAACCCCTCGCATACTAACTAAGCCTGGGGTACGCACAGACCCCTCATTCATTTCCATAAATACCCACCTCGTCCGCAACCACAAGAATCCCCAACATCCACCCACAACAATGCCCAAATACACACACCTCAACTGGCACGACGAGAGTTTCTACAATGACCGCCCGACTCGTAAGAAGATGCGCGACGCCTGCCTCCAACGGGTCAACTGGCCAGCCCTCTGCGCCTACGCCTCATCCCTCAATGGCAACACCCCATGCACCCTCCTCGACAAAAGTACGTCCGGCGGTGTGCATCTCATCCGGCTTTTAGATTTCAAGGGAACCACCAACACGCAATGGATCGCCCGTATTCAGCTCGAGCCATCGACTCCGGAAACAGCAACCGCCCTTCGAGCTGAGATCGCTGCCATGGAGTTGGTTCGCTCCCGAAACGGAGACGGAGCCCGGGGAGGGACTACTACTGAGATACTCGTCGTCCCGCATATCTATGGGTACGAAGCCGACGATGCGAATGTCGTTGGCGCGGCATTTATCCTTATGGAGCTTTTCCCCGGTTCGTCGGCGATGGACGCGGCTGGGGGATATGATGTTCATCGTGGACGGGTCCCGTTGGAGTGGAGGAGGGCGTTTTATCGTGAGATGGCGAGTATACAGGTACGGCTCGGCCTGGCACGAACTTCTAAATGAGCTTCATCGGGTATTCACTCAGCATGCTTATCGATTCATGAAAAAAGGTCCATCTATCGTCAATTCGGCTCCCCAAAATCGGCACGATAGTCCAGCGATCCGCGGAGAATTCGTTTGAAGTCGGCCCACTCCCAGGCCTAGGCGGCCCATTCTCCACAGCGACGGCGTTCTTCAAGGCCTGGGCATCACACGCGAGATTCCGATTCCCTCGAACCGACGCGCAAATCCAGCACTGCGCACGAGGCGGCCCCGTCGAGGAAATCCTACAATCTATTCACGACTTCCCGTGCCGTCTCGCCGAGCTCGCGAGCAAGATCTCCAAGTATGACGAGGGACCGTTCCCGCTGCACCATCCGGATCTCTACACGAGTAATATCATAGTCGACGACTCGTTTCGAGTCCTCGGGATCATCGATTGGGAGGGCGCATGCAGCGTACCGTGGGAGGTTGTGCAGCCACCGCTGTTCTTGACCACCTTGCCTCGCGCGATGGACGATCCGGGGAATTATGACGCAGAGGGGCGGCTCAAAGATGCTGATGGCGTACAGCGTCTGAGAGATAGAGACGAGTATCTTGGCTATGTCCAGGTTGTGGAGCGGGAGCGGGAATTCGGGGTAGATCAGAGGCTTTCCGCTGTGCTTTCTGACCCTGCTGCACAGGGGCTTGCGTATGCGCTCAAGGTGTACCTTGATCCGGGCAAGTTGGGGTTCTATTGTAATGTCTTGGACGAGTTTTCCTCCTCGGTGGCTTGAACCTTCATCTTGGAACGAACTGGAGCAGAGCCTTTTCCTGTGTCTGGGGGCTGGGGGTTCTTCTGTGCCTTTGGGGTACAACAAGCCGTCTCTACAAGTACTTTGGAGGTGTAGGGCAGGGGCCATGGTGCAGATTCAATCCAAGGTTTTCTTCCATCTTAGTGCGCGAGAGAATCGTGATTCAGGACCATGAAACTCCCTCTGATGTCCAACGTCAAGGGACAACGTCACGCCATGAACAGGCCCAGGCAAAACAGGAGACGGTGCCCCTTATCGAAAAGGACACCCGTAGTAAGAAGCAGAGGCATATCCAGTGCTAGGTACATGCCGGTAGTTACTAGTCCTACCTATCCATTAGGAGATACTAGATCGAACCTAACCAACCATCAAAGGAAAAACCCCACTCCCCTCGCGAGACTCACAATCCCACTGTACCCCCTTGACCTCCTCCCTCTCGCGAACTCGCACATCAAACCTCCCCAAAATCGGCCTCATCCCCGACGCAATCGCCAACGAATTAGCCTTGGGCTCCCACCACTCCCCCCTCACCGGCTCAATCTCCAACCGCAGCACCATAAGCGCCACAACACCTATAATCTCGGTACTCGCAAAGTGCCGCCCAGGACAGATAACCGGCGACACGCCGAACGACATGAACCCGCCGGGTCGCCGCGGGTTGTGCTCGGGCGTCTTGATGAAGCGGCGCGGGTTGAATTCGAGCGAATTACTGCCCCACACGTCTTCGCGGCGCCCGATAGGTTGGCTGGGGATACTGATCACGCTGCCCTTTTTGATGAGGTGTTTGTCGGCAAGCAGGACTTCTTCGGCTGCGATGCGCGTGGGCGAGGAGGCGGCGCGGACGCGGAGGATTTCTTGGTATGTGGAGACGAGGAGCGGGCAGTTGTCGCGGATCGAGGGGACGTTGACCACGTACTTCCCCGTCTCCTCATCGACGCGGAGCGCGTTCTCCGTAAGTTCATCGCGGATCTCGCGGAGGAGGTCTGGGCGGCGGTACAGGTCGAAGATGATCCAGAACGCGGCCGGGACGGTGTTCGAGAGCAGGCCAAGGCCCATGGAGACTTCGTTGCGCGCAATGTCCTCGACGCGGAGACCGGCGTCGGCGAGCGCCTGGTATCGCGCGATTGTCAGCTCCGAGCCCTGCTTGTGGCCCTCTGCGGCGTAGTACTTGAGGAAGCCGGCGTAGGCGGCTTCGCGGCCCTTGTATGCTTTGCGGGCTGTGATCCAGGGGAGGATGCCGGGGAGTAGCGGGCTGAGGTTTGATTCAAAAGCCCTACAATTGTCAGATCTTTTAACCAAAAAATCCAAATAAAAAATCAAGGGGAACGTGAAGGGAAGCGCACCAAAACCCATCCTCAACACTCTTCTCCTTGTACGGATTCAACGGCCCATACGACGCCTCCGTACTCGCTTCGGTAATCGCATGCTGGCACCACCCATACAAATCAACAACCCCGTCCCTCTGCGCCAACTCCGCAACCAACGGACTGAGCAGCCGCACCATGCGCTCATTCATCCGATCCAGCGGCTTGCCCGTGAGCGTCGGGTGCATCGCATGCAGGAGCGCTTGATTCCCGCCCCCACCGCCCGCCTGCTTCTCGCGGAGGGCTTCGAGCGCGGGGCCGCGGATGCCCGCTACTCGCTCCGTGGTGAATGTCACAAAGGGGTCAAAGGTCAGTGCGCGCGTGCGCTGGATCGCTTGCAGGATTGCGGGGGATTTGACGAGGTAGACTTTTGTCAGGAGAAGGTCGATTGCGAAGATTGGGTGGGGGTGTTTTTCGCTGTGTTTGTGAGTAATTGAAGGGTTTTTGACCAAAGAGGCAAAGGGAAGGGAGGGACGCACGTAAGTTGTCCAAAATACCCAACGCCATACCGCAGCAGCCCGAAGATGTGGCCGAGCACGGGGATCGTGCTGCCCACGACGGGAGGTTCGCGGGGGTCGCGGGAATATCGGCGGTGCAGGAGGAAGCCGATGGCCGTCACGGCGCCGACGAGCGCGAGGTGCGATAGTTGGAGCATCGCCTGCAGAATCGGAATCGCAATTGTTGCAGGAAGTGGTGGAGATGCCAGGGATGCAGGTCGGCTTTATAATTTCAATCTCAGCCGCAGCGCTGTTGCAACATTGAATACGCCGATACGGCCTTGGAGAATGGGGCCAGGGGCGCCACGCGGCGCGAGACCAAGAACTGATCCAGCCAATCGGTGTGATGCAATTGCAATGTGCAAGGTGCGGTCTAGCGGTGCGGACCCTCTTGTGGGGCGGGATTGCAATTTGTTGTTGCTGCGGCCGCAGGATCGCCCAGCTGAGACTTGGAGATTTTGGACTGGATGTTGCCTGGTTGGCGAGCAGATTGATCATGGTATGTGACAGGTTTGATGCCATTCTGTATCAAGTATAAAGTCATTGTGGTTCGCTGAAAAAGGATCAACACAAAGAATTGTGTCTGTTGATTACTCAGCTGGTTATGCATCTCTCTCACTAGTTATATATTGTGCTCTCGTGCTTGCGTTGTTTCCTCCCTTGGATACGAACAAGGTGTCAAATTCCAGTATGCCCAGTCTCTTACTGAGACCATATTCAGGCAGAACTGAGGTCGCTGGTCCATCCAAGGATCCTAAAAAAATGTCCTGAGAGTCCAGGGTCATTAAGTCCATTGTTTTAGCGCTATATACATGCAACTTCAAGAATTGGTGGAAGCTTCTGGTGATTACTCTTGACCCCGCGATAGGACACACAATGCAAACATGACCCTAGCTATCTCAAAGGGCTTCTGGAGCTTGACAGCTTCATTCATTTTGTCCTGCCCAGGATGCAGCTTGCAAGGCGAATAATCAACCCTTATCTGACCTTACCTTTGTTTCTCCACGTCTCCTCCCTTTAGGACCAAAATAAGGATTAATTAAAGGATAAATAGACAGAAGATTAATACCCTTACTTATCTTTTAAATGTCTGAGAATTTAAGCTAGCTACCAAGAGTGGAGCAAACGTAGAATAAGCTCGTTTGCATTGATAGCTGGATCTGGTGTTGCTCTCACCTCGACATCTTGTGTTGCTCCTCTCTTCTCTTCTTTTCTCCCTTTCTTTACGTCTTCATTTTCTCACTCCCCCCATGTCCCCAAAGATCTCTTGGCTCCAGCGTTATTTTTTCAAACGAAACCATTAGTCCATCATGTCTGCTACTCTTGACGGATCGATCGACCAGGAGACAGCCGACCTCATCTTGAGACTACAGTTAGGAGATGCTGGTGTTTATTTGCAGTCCTGCACCGGGAAAGCCCGAGATCCCACGGACACGCAACTAGCTTTTGAGCTCCAGCGAGACCAACTCGAGACCAACTCGAGACCGTCTCTCAGTGCTTGAGCGACAAGCGCATGGCGCTGAGCATCGCCGCCGCTGTGCAAGCCGACCAACAGATTCTTGCACGAGAACTCGCCGCACACCCTCAAACTCGTCCCAGAACCACTTCCCCGCTTGACAATGCCGCCTTTGCAACGTTCCAGGATTTGAGCAGAATAGCCATCGACACTAGCTATTGGAAGCCTGACTACCCTGGGCCCGACGAGCCCGAATCCTCCGCCTGGGCGGCCGGCCGCATGCCCGATCCTGGACGTCCAACCCGTTGTGTTGCTTGTCAGGACGATGTCAACCTTTTGGATATCGCCACACTCCCCTGCGGACACGAGTACTGTCGATCGTGCGTTACCGAATTCTTCGAACTTTCTCTCTCAGACGAATCCTTGTTACCGCCCCGTTGCTGCAGGACTAGCATCGACCTCGACCTGGCCTGCATCTTCCTCCCCGATGAAGTGGTCCAACGGTACGAGAAGAAAAAGGTCGAGTTTGAAACCCCGGACCGGACCTACTGTTACTCGAAGACCTGCTCTACCTTTATCCCGCCGACCTTAATCAAACGAAACGTGGCGACGTGCCCACAGTGGCGGTTTACAACGTGCAGGAGCTGCAAAGGGCGCGCGCACACCGGGAATTGTCCGACGGACACAGAATTGAAAAGTCTGCTGGAAATCGCCAAGCGCCAGGGATGGCAAAGATGCTTCGCGTGCTGGAGAATCGTCGAGTTGCTTCATGGGTGCAACCACATAACGTGAGTGCCGAGTTTACTTCTCCATTACCCCTTGTAAGATCCCACCCAACTAACCTGCTTGCGTTACTATCTAGCTGCAAATGTGGCGCGGAGTTTTGTTACAACTGTGGCGAACGGTGGGGAACGTGCACATGTGCGGAGTGGAACGAACACCGACTACGCGAGCGTGCCTTTGAGATTCTCGATCGCGATCGTGCCCCCGGAGATACAGGCGCTGGAAAAGCAGACGAAGCACTGGTGGAACAGACGGTCGAGGAACTGCGCAAGAACCACCAATGTTGGCACGCTGAGGGTTGGACCCGTGTCCCTGGGCGATTCCGGTGCGAAGAGTGTTTGGAATGGCTGCACAACTTTCTTCTCGAGTGCAACGGTTGCAAGTTGCGGGCTTGTGTTAGGTGTAAGAGGAATCGGCTTTGATCTGTTGCTTGGGTTTTCGGCGGGTGGGTGGGTGTTGCTTGGTGGGGGGTTGTCTTGTGTTTACCGGCACCGTGCAAGAGGACTAAATATGATTTACGTTGAATCCGCGCGCTGATACGCAGCAGTGATGAGTTACCCTAATGACCACAAGAAACTACATCAATCGAATGATCTACTTCTCTGCCTCCCCCCTAACACACCCCCTCCTCCCACCCTCAACCCCCAACCAAAGCAAATCCGGCCGACTATAGTGCCCACAAACATCAACCAGCATCCTCGCCCGACTCACCTCGTCAAAGTCCAAGTCGGCATAGATAATCCCCTCCTGATCGGCCGGTATACCCGTCGAAATCTTCCGCCCATCAGGCGCAAACACCGCCGACGCCCCTCCACCCGGTTTATTCATCAGCCCGCCCTCTTGCAGCGCCATGCGCTCGATCCCGCCTTCTGTTAGGACGGCAGTCGTGTGCAGCACGAAACACTGCGCTTCGATCGCGTAGGTCTGCGAGATTGAGGCTGTGCCCTCGGCGCTCATCGACCACGGCGCTGAACCGTCGAAGGATGACACGGGCGGCCAGGCCGCGACGTGGATCGCCTCACGCTGCGAGATCGTGTGGTATTTCAATAGCGGCTGGATATGCTCCCAGCACGCCAGGGCGCCGACCCTGCCCACAGGCGTATCGACGACAGAACGCAGACAGGCGTCTGCGTCCGCTGCGTCGCCGAAGATCGTGCGTTCCATGTGTGTGGGCTTGAGTTTCTTGCGGGTCGTTAGGAGTTCCCCCGCGGCCGAGATTATCGCCTGGCTGATGTACAGGCTCGAGTGGATGTTCTCGGCGAAGCCGAGGACGACGGTGATTTTGTGCTTTGCGGCTGCTGTTTGGATCCGGGTTAGCTGCTCGGAAGGGACGCGGAGGGAGTTGGCGATGTAGGCTGTTGCGAGAGGAGGGTCGAGGGGGCGGGCCCTGCGAGTGCCACTGTTAGTGCGTGAGTCTGCGAAAGTTGCGTGGTGATCGGATGGCTGGTTAGGGCAGGAGGTACCAAATCCACGCTGGGTATCCCGGGATCCAGCACTCGGGGAAGGTTACGAGCTGCGCGCCATTTTCAGCGGCTTCGGCGATGAGGGTGCATGTCTTTTCGACGGTTTTCTCCAGGTCGAGCCAGACGGGCTCCGCCTGGGTCACGGCGACGCGGACTTTGTTGGGGAGGCTAGTGGCAGTCATTTTGAATATCAAAGCCCTGACTGGAATGGTGGTAGAAAGATGAATGCAAAGGCTGGAAGATTTTATCAGGGATTGCCAGCCCGGAGGGTATTTATATCTCCCACCTGGCTGATTATATCCGACAGCTCGGGGTTTAAACCCCGACCAGAAACTGGGGCACATGGCGCGACACGACCAGACTCGCAGTTCCGGGCTGTGAAACGGAAAGCATAGCCGAAACTATTGGCCATGTGTTGCCTGCAGCTATTGTAGTACGTACATCCATGACAGCTGAGCTGCAGCCGGGTCTCAGGGGGGCTAAGCTTCCCGCGCTCCATACAAAACGGCCCGCCTATTCTGACTGCGCAACGGGGATTGGCCACACCGTTTGATCGGTCCACCGGGCGGCTGAATGTCTAGCCGCATCACGCGGCATCGAGCGGGTTAGCCTTGGATTGCCATATTATACCCCCGCTTGGCGGGCGCTGGTGGGCTCGTCCACGATCCGCGTACTATCAGCGTAGGTCGAGCCCGCAGCTCCCATTAGCCGCATCGTATGATCAAGCCATGTCTGGATTTCGCGTTTCAGTGCCAGCTCTGAATCAGGTATATTGTCCTTGTGTGTCTACAGGAGACAAACAAACACATCCTTACGCAGTATTGACGGCTGGTACTCATTCTCGTCTAGTCGCTGTCTAGCAGCATTCCAGGAATCTTCAACTCCTCAGCTGGCAATCCCGTGGCCGCAGATTCAGTAAGAAAACAAAATGCAACTCTGTTACCAGTATTTCCAATGCTCAGCCTACGTTTGTACTGACATGATGGTCATATATACATCTCGGGATTCAAATGCCACCCAGAAGCCCGCACCAATACCCTGCGAGCTTATCGGCCGGATCTTATTACCATGCTGCGAGGTGAGATCCCAGGGGATTGGTCATGTCCATGGTGCGTGCAGCTATATCTCTGGTGCTTATTTTGCAGAGATCAGGGTTCCCCGGCCTTGCATGAAGGTGGGTGGGGTGGTGAGCTTACTGATATTAGTCTGTTGATATAGACAGGGCCGCTATTGGATGAGATTCAATGATCCCAAGGGTGCAGACTTTGAGTGTTCAGTCAGCCCTGGCCGCCTAGTTTCTTCAAGATTTAAATTCAAACATCCATTGATTTTGCGTCCTTGAGCCGCTCAGGCGTCGTGCTCGGCATGGGCCTGTGCTAAGGAAGACGTTTGCTCCGGTACAAACCTCGAACAAATCTCAGAGAGAATAGAATGCCTCTGCTGAAGCAGAAGGGCTATGGACAAAAACAAGAACATTATAATCCACCATGTCACAATCACATGATTTCAGGTTGGTTGCAACCGACCCTTTCTGCATCAGCTGCAATCGATGCCACAGTTCGAAACCGTTCCAGGTGATGTACTACATCTTTGCGACATTGGGAGAGCGAGGCGCGAGCCTGATTCTGAGCCGTCGCAAGCGCCGAGTACTTATTGTACTTGGAAGTCCGGTAGGGAATATCCCTAAGTATAGTACGTGCTCCATGTCATCCTCTAACTGGAGTAATTAATGCGATGCCTTTTACAAACCAAAGACCCCTCGCCTGTAGATATACTGGTGAGTATAAGCATCACTTTCGTCATAAAGGGTGAACAGAAAGGAGGATGTGGATTTCTGGACGAAGTTGGATCGTCCCATCGTTTCTGGCCTAACAACACTACTCGAAAAGCATCTTCAACAAAGGCAACTATCACAAACGCTCTCCGACACGTAGAGACGACATTTTATTACTTGTCAAGCCTGAGGTTGCGGAATGCCAAATGATTATGACATCTGGACCCAGGGGGCTTCTGTACCTCGCAGCCCCCGTATTAT
The DNA here is from genome assembly GCF_044049435.1 of Aspergillus pseudodeflectus. Classification (NCBI taxonomy): domain Eukaryota; kingdom Fungi; phylum Ascomycota; class Eurotiomycetes; order Eurotiales; family Aspergillaceae; genus Aspergillus; species Aspergillus pseudodeflectus. The sequence continues at coordinate 55,977 of NW_027263883.1, read as the reverse complement.
TGGCCACGCGCTAGACGACAAATCGCAGCTTCATGTTGAGGAGATCCCCAATTCTTGGGTAATCCATCTGATATCTTTCATTGATTTATTCCTGCAACTTCTCGCTACTGATCCGATATCGAGTCCCCACCCTCCAGGCAGACACGCTCCTGCCGAGCCAAGCGTCTCCCAAGCTTTACACGCCCCGCAGCACAACCTCATAGGGCTGAAGACTGAGACTCGCACAGCCTGCAGGCCACTGGTGTCACGCTATGTAAGCGGGTAACCCCGCACTTTGTCATGGCTGATCCTGTAAGGATTTATCACTCTGATCTTATCTGATTTCTTAAATGTGGTCCGTCCCGCGTGGCAGTGGCACGCTCCTCAAGGTTGTCTTATCAATCTTTCGTCTCCGAGACTATGGTCATGGAAGAGTCTAAAACGATTGATGTGCAGGAGAAGGTCGAGGCGGAAACTGATAATGGTCGTAACCTACTTCACCACATCCGTCAAGGATATTATGGCATACTGACCATGCCCAGCCGAAACAGACTCACTCCCAGCCGAAACAGACTCAACGACGTCTTCCGCGCCGCTGGCATCGGTCTAAACGAAAATGATCCCACGGAGCCCGTCCTCACCCTACGAGTGTGGGTACTAAGCATCCTCTTCTGCGTCGTCGCCAGCGGCCTAAACACCCTGTACACCCTCCGCACCCCGTCCCTGACACTCTCCGCCTCAGTCGCCGTGGTGGGGGACGGAGGTTTACAAGGTATGGTCCTTTTCGTTTCGTTTCCTCTTGGTTTCGACATGGAAGGGTTGGTGCGAGGGGGTTTGGGTTTGTGGTTTCGGAAGGAAGAGAAGCTGACTGTATACAGAATACGTGTGACTGGAAGGGGTGTGCATATCTTGGACTGCCTGAGCGGGGAGAGCTTGGGGTTGAGGCGTAAGGCTAGTTGCAGGTCATCGACCGATGGGCCAGGGAGCTTTATTATAAGATGGATGAACTTTGTGGCACTTTCTCTCTGTTCCATGTGGTTGGAGCTATGGGATGGAGCTCAGGCCTGCTAGTTTATTGCTTGATTGTTGTTTCCTTGGCATGTATCGGACTCTAGCTAAATTGATCTGAAGAACTCTATGAATTTGACCTATAGATAATAGCACAGGACAGGACCTCTAGTTTTCTACTGAACTATGACTACACATTTTGTAAGGCCGTATTGCATTAGTATGCATTTGTCCAGTAGGTTATGGTAGAAAGGAGTATGAAGCTACTAATAATTCCATTGAACTTCTAGCTGTACTAAAAATGGGTTAACCCATTTCACAGAGCATGCAGGCTAATCCCGCTCAACTGATCTGACTATACCTGGGACTTTGTTTCACGGGTTCCTTTAATTGCGATGATGGACGGCTCAACAACGAGCGACAAAGCGTCCTGTTGAAGCTATATAATGTCCATTATGAAATTTCGTTGTACAAGCTTTGAGGGCATTGTGCGCAATGCCTTTGTATCTAATGCATTGGACAAAGCAGAGAGTGAGAGAAAGAGCGGGTATATATGCACCAGAATATCCAACTCGAATCCCCTTGTTCATCCCACCCATCACACACACAGCAATCCCGGCTTTGATCAACCACAACACCAGTGCCCCTCCGCGTGAACCGAACGATTGAATCCAATTCCAAAAACTCCATCACGATGCTTACTACAACTACCACCCGTGAGCGTATTACCAAAAAGGTATCCCCAAAACGCCGTCTTCACCACCACCCAAGGAACTCTCCTCCTCCACTTCAACCCCAACCCGCCCCGACCCAACACAAGACCTCGACCTCCTCTCCACATACACATCCACAGTCTCGTGCGCCTGCATCCTCGACCCCGAAACCTCACCCCGCACGTCGACAGCCCTCCTCTTCCTCCTAATCGTCGACCCCGCCGGGCTCCGCATCAACGACGCAACAACCCACCTGTACGAGATCCACCCCGCGCGCAAGTACCCGCGTCACATTACCAGTGACTTGCCAGGCGGCCAGTCGCTTGCGAAGCTGCCGCCGCTGACGCATTTGGGGAGCGTTGAGTGGGATATGGAGGGGGATCTGCTGGATGTGGTTGATGAGGCGGTTTATGAGGTTGTGAGGTTGCGGAGGGAGGAGGGGGATGAGGATGTGGGGACGTTCGTGGGGAGGTTTGTGCGGGTTATGGGGGAGTTGGGGTGGGAATGGTGAGTTGTCTGGTAAGTTTCTTTCGAGTCTTTTCTTAGTTTTTGGGGTTGTGTGGTTCGTTCAAGGAGGATTTGTTGTGAGGTATGCGGTGAAGTTGGGGATACGGACCAAGTAATCCTTCCGAAGCTTCATATAAATACAAGAATCAATAGAAAGCTGTTTGCCTTGCATTGTTAGTATTCATATAGATGCGTAGTAGAACTGACAATAGTACTAGAGAAGTAAGGCTGCATGTTCTGATCAACACCGGTGGCGTAGACAAGCCATCTAATAGATCCCGAGACATGAATGATGTCCACTATAACAGTCAACGCCTGACATGGCACATACAAGTTGCGATGAGCGAAGACGAGCTGGCCGTGTCATTTTACTCAAGTCATGTGCGAGGTACGAGGATGCGGGTCTCACGCAAGAAGACCACAAGCTACCAACGCGTGATGTCGGGTGTTCCTTGCGAGCTCTACTACATGGGCCGCTCCTACCTTTCTGGATACGGTCAGTGTACCTCATACTATGAAGGCGCAACGGTTGTCTAGGTAGGGATGGGAGAGAGTCGGTCCTTCTCCATTAAGTATGGTCTGTATTAGGAAGGCGCAACTGTTGCCTCGGTGGGGTTAGGGTCGCTCCTTCCCATTAGGTGGTGTACGTACCGCGATAAAACTGGAAGCTGCGATCGACCAGGCGAAAGCTCTGGGAAATGCACCTTCCTTTATGGGACGGACCTCTTTGGTGGGACACTGCTCAAGTCCTAGATTTAAATTCGCCCGCGCGGTAAAAGGATATAGAATATTTGCCAATTCTTGCTTTCTAGTAATATCCAGCCCACTAACTTTATATATTACTGATAGTACAATATATGATAATGGAATATCTGCATAGCCGCCCACCCCATCCGCAACCGCTCATGCCGCCCGAGGGTCTATTGCAATAAAGTACTCTGCCCTATATCACGCCAATAAACGTGCCGCTGAGCCAATACAGAGTAACCTGGCCAGAAACTCAGCTAGGAGCATGCACATCCCCGTGAGGGATAGTTTGAAGCTACTGAGGACTACTGACATTATTAAACTCCATGTCCATTGGTTGGTTATTCTCTGTTCTGCTAGAAGTTGTAATAAAAGACCTCATAAACGTTTAGCTGGAAGCTTGGTGCCTTTATAAAGAGGTAATAACCTATTTACATTATATTATGCTTTAGTATGTTATTTATCTTGAACTCTATAATACTCTTGCCCGGGTGGTAGTAAAGGCGCATTATTATATATTTTTTAGCTTCTATATATAACGTTATTATGGCAGTTCTAATTCCATAATATAGTTACTTATTAAAATAGACTTACCCTATTTTCTATATATCAAGGCTAAGCCTCACGCAAAGACATGGAGTTAGAGATTATTCTATAGGCAAGGACCAGGACATATCGTTTATTTTATGGGGATTGCTTTATAGCGGCCGGCTTACAACCACAAAGGAAATAGGAAGGGTAGAGATAGACCCGGCCGCCAAAAGAGCTCCCTCCGGAGTCGCCAAGAGTGATGCTGCGGTGTGTGAGGTTCTAGAGCAGCTAGCTACAGCTAAAAACACCAGCTTCGTTTGAGGGTACCGGATGATAAAATTTATCGATCGGGCGCATAGATTAATGCTCCTGCCAAACAGCCAGTAAGCCAACTTCGTGCGCCTCAACGCGAATGAAGCAGATACCAAGCTGTTGACATGGAGCACCGCAATAGGTTTGCATGGCCTGAGGAGTCTACATTCACGAGCTATGCATGGCTATGACGCCTTGGGATTTTCGAGGTACGAATGCAAGTGGCTGCCCCAGGGGGAGGGGCTATTTAACATGTAGAAAATTTGTAGTAGTAGCATGGACAGAATACCCTTTTATTACTACAGGGTCGGAGAATCCAGGACAGCATTGTTTACCCTGCCGGGAGTGTACATCCTCTGACTGGCTCTCAGGCCTGAAAGCAAAGACGTCTCTCACCCCTACTATGCCGCCAGTAATTCGTCGCCTCCAGAATTTCGCTGCAACCCTGTAAAAGCCACCCCCATCTTTTCATGAACGGTACTGTTGCTTCCCAGTTTCGCGGATCTGATGGCTCGCCCCAAACAATCAAGCCCGCACCCTCCGTGCCGTTCCCACCCCATTCCACAAGGTCGGCCCACAGCTGTTCTTCGTCATCGTCGGTCAGGATGTCAGACACGCATGTTGCCAGTAGTAAATTGTTTCGCATTCTAGCCAGCGGGAACAGGTCGATCCACGGGTGATGTGGGGTTCGCAGCTGGACGTCCGTCGGAATCAACGAGGTCGGGCCAGGGGAGGTGCAGGTGGGCATCTCCGCCGGCCCTGTTGGGCCGACGAATCCGAATGGCGAAATAGCATGGCAGATGAGCCAATCGACTTGGAGTTTCAGGGCGGTTGCGTTTGACGTCAGAGCATTGATAGTATTTAGTTTCATCACTTGCATAAGCTGATCGGTGTTAGGCTGGTTGGTCATGTAATTGTGCAGTGCGTCACGCGCAAAAAGTTCCAGGAGAGCGCGCCGTTGGCAAGCAGTAGCTGCAGTAAGCTCTGCATTGAGCTTTTTTCTTTCCTTCTCTCCTGCATCAGGGAGCCGTGTGGTAGCCCCTTCTTTGCCATCCTGTTTCGCTTTCCTCTGGCGCCCTTTGTCCCACGCAGGTCAGGTCAGTCCTTGAAGTATAAGCAGCGTGCATGTCACGTACAAGCTCTCTGGTTTAATCTGTTTTGTAGTTTTCTCCGCTCCTTCGTATCAGTGACACCCGCCCAATCATCCTTTACGCGCTTCACGTAATTCTGATGCGGCATTTGCCGTACGACGATGGTCTGGTCTGGCCTATCCGAAGAGGCCATGATGGAAATTCTGAGAATGGATTGGGGAGGGAAAAAAAGACCGCAGGGGAAAAATAATGGAGTGAGGAATGCAGGCGGCTTACATGGCCTTGAGGTCTGTGGAGGAAGTGAATGTGCCGAAGAGAGTCGTCTCGAGTAAGCCCTGTACCATGGGACCTTTTGGGCGCTTATGCAGCCTGCTTATATTTTTCGTGGCCATGCGCCAATCATAGGAAGCAATTCTGCCCAGGCCTCCACTACCCCACAGACACCTTTGACTCTTTCCGGCGTTGTGGACCCTTCGCCCCACACCCGCTGAGGCCCTAACAACCACGGTTGAAACGGCGACGAGGCCGGTGGCGGCTCTGAGTTTAGGTTCGAACCCCCGATCAGATAGTGGTCCTGTCGATACACCCATGCTTCGACGAAACGAGGCAAGTGGTGCTCAGGGCCGGGTACGGCCCCCGTTGTCCCGCTGGGACGCCTTGGGATGCCATCTCAGGTTGCGACTGTTATATTTCTTCTGGGTGATGATCCAGCAATATTGACTAACCAACACTCGTGCCCATTCTATTCTGTGTACTCTGGACTGATCCTCAACCTCTTGAAATAGGCCCTCTCATGTCCCAAGATAACCTTCGCCTGTCTTGCTTGCGCCAGGCTGCGCAGATAATTCCGGCTCCGATGCCACTCGTTCCAGTCCCTCGTCAACGTGCCTGGGGCAATGCCCTCTTCCCAGTTTTCCTTGACGTGGAACGCATCCCCCGTAAGCAAGACTGTACCCGCCTTCTCCAGGTTCACTTGCATGGCAATGGATCCCGTCGTATGCCCCGGGCAGTGATGCAGAATAATCCCAGGAAAGACCTCAAAGACCTTACCCGTAAAAGTCCTCCAGTTCAAGCGGTCAACACTTAGGTAGTCTTTCAAATACGGGCCTTGATCAACCCGCGTCGCACATGCCCAAAACGCATTCTTCAGCTCATCCTCGTGACACCAAATTTCAACCTCTACCAGGAAGGTGTATTGCATTAGCATACATGTTCTCCAGCGGCGACAAACGGCACCAGAGGACAAACGAACCTGTGTCCAGGAAGTGCTCCAAGCCCCCTGCATGGTCACAGTGGAGATGGCTCATCACAACTGCCTTGACATCCGTGATCTCCCCGGCCCCCGTGGCTCGGATAGCCTCGGCAAGTCCGTGTACGGATTTATCCCAGTTCCGTGGGCTGCACTCCATTGTCTTCGCGCCCCAGCTCGTGATGATGTCCTCGCAGGAGCCCGTGTCGAAGAGAACAAGGCCTACATGTGGGTGGTAGATCAGAGCGGCTATCATGATCAGGTCGCGACGCTCATGCGGCTGTGGTGCAAGGCCGACTGCGAACTGGTTGCGTCCGGCGAGGACGTTGGCTGCATCCAGATCGATGCTGCCCAGGTCCAGGAGCTGAAAAGGGGACGGGAAGTATCAGCACTTTTGTCATCGTCGGGTCTATCGCGTGAATTTTTACCCATAACTTCGCTCCATTTGGCATATTCGTTGAATAGAATGACATGGCGGGTAGATGTTGGTTGGATTGAGCTTCACTGGTCTTGGTCGTATTATGTATTCGAATAGACCTGCAGCTTGAAAGACTGCGGGCGCAATTCTTGATGGCTTTACCATCGGATTTATCTGCGATTCCCACACAGCGATATACTCCTACCTCTGTCACTGTCTCTAGTCTAGCTGAGAAATCAAGCCATAAAAGTCTAGCTTCTGTGGGGTGCTTGGCGTAAGCGACTTGCATGATCATTCTTGACCCATTTCATCACGTTTTCCTCGTGTCTCCATCCACTCGTCGATCAGCTTCTCGAACTCGTCATAGATATACTAATTAGCAGGATCAATAAAGTTCTCACCAACTGCAACCATCCTATCCAGAATAGCAAAATGGTCCTCTATTCTACTGGAAACGTGCCCTGATTTGGAGGCCAGATCTATGAAATCAAATTCAACAGCGGATTATCCCTCTCTCCCAAGTCGCACCTCCATCTTCTCAGCCAGTGGAGCCGCGCATTACCAGACAACTTCCGCCATTTCAGCCCTACTTCTTCCCGAAGGGATTACTTGGCAGAGGCCAACAGGCAAACTTTCATGAGTGCGATGCACATTTTCTGCGTGTACTCTTTTGCTATAATTCTAATAACATGCCTGTTTTTGCCCATATACTTGGTATATAGATTTCATGGCGTAGTACTATATAACCTTGGTAGTCATGTAACCATGGCATCTGATATAAATATTAAGCATTCTAGCTTCTTTATATTAGCCTTAATTTAAGTTAGTTTATTACAGCACATGGTAGATATTTATATTATGGCTAAGATATCTAGATTTGTATTTATTAATTTCTACCTCCTAGAGTCTTATTTCCCGCTTAAACACAAAACTAAAAGACTAATACGTATAAGCCTAAAGGTTCTAGCGCAGGTCTGGTACACAAAGTCTCTATGTTTGCTAAGTAACCGCGTTAAGGCGTCAACAATGTTCCCTTGGTAGTGGCAGGGGTGGGACATAATCAAGGATATCACTCAAACCAATCCCCAGGTCATGGTTAGTGGCAGGGGGATTATAGGGAACAATCAAGTACAACCATTAGCACGGTTACTACACCAGAGATCGCCCCCTCATACCGATCCCCATGCCCTGGCAGGAATATCCTCTTGCCCGTCTGGCATTTAGAGCGCTCAGTCATAATACTGCTGCGGCACCCCCGCAATAATCTCCTTCTCGGGCTGGTCGACAAGCCCTGTCCGGAACCGATGGTCCTTTGCAATCCGTGCCCTCGCCCATTCTATCCCAGTCCTGTCATCAGCCTAGCGTCCACTTCCCCAAGAAAACAAGAACAAAAAAAGAAAGCACTCACCTTCAGCCGTAACCCCCTCCAGCGCCCGCACATACTTGCCCTCCAACCGACTCCCCACCCGCTCCACCACCGGACTCTCCAACGGCCTCATGGCAACCCTGGCCTCGGGCCTCGCAAAGTAGATCAACCCCAACCTCGATTCACTCACTTGATCCCCCGGCGGCCTGACAACTCTATGCACCGTGGACTTGAAGAACCCCCCGGAAAGATACTCGAGCGCATCGGCGATATTCACGATAATCGCATCGGGCTCGGACCGCACATACCGCCACACCCCGTCCGGGGAAAGAACCTGCAGCCCGGCAACAGGCTGGTGGAAGAGAAACGTCAACGTGTTGTAATCCGTATGCCCCTTGGCCCAGATATTCCCGACCGCCGCATCGTCCGCCGCAGGACGCGGGTGGTAGATCATGTACCGGAGGTACTCGAGGCCAGGCTCGTCGTAGCGATGTAGATTGGCGAGTGCCTCCTCGTCGTCAATCTCCAGCACGTACGCGAACAGCCGTAGTAACGGGAGGAGTACATTATTGTGGATGTGCAGCGAAAACTCGCGTATCTCCTCGTAGTGATCGCGGATGACTCGTGGATGGGCCCGCTCATGCTCCGGCGTGAACTTTGGGATGTTGTATCGCTCGTCATTGTCGCGTCCGCTTAGTTTCCCGGTTGACTGGGGCTTGTAGCCGCGGAAGTCGCCCGAGGCTGTGTCGCATATGTATTTTAGTTTTTCGTCGAGCGGGAGGGCGAAGAGGGCTTTTGCGATGGCGTATTGGCGGGTTATTTGCGTGGTGGTTAGGCCGTGGTTTGTTACGTAGAAGAAGCCTTTATCACCCAATATTAGTATATGATGTATAACAAGTTGAGTGAGGGGGTTGCTACCATTTTTGTTGATAAAGCTGAGGACTTGTTCGGCTAGGGATTGTTTCCCACCTGGTTGGGAAAGGAGCGAAAGGTCGAGAGCTTCGAGGGAGGCCCAGTCCACTGTTTACAGGGTCAGCATAATCAACTCAGTATAAGTACCGAGAAGTAGGTGCTTACAGTTCTCCTTGGTCTGCGGTGGAGGTACATAGGGTTCCAACGGTGGTGCAGTTGTAGACGGCATTGTCTCAACTTGAAGACATCGAGATATATCAAGGGCAGCAGGACTTTGTCTGTGTCAGAAGATAAATACCCCGCAGCTATATAATCGATCCACCTTGTGTCTCCAACGATGTTGACATACCAGCCTAGTATGAGCACATACATTCCGACCATCACACCATCCGCTGTTATATAACCTGTTATTCGCCAAGGCCCATTTGGAGACGACCAGGATCATTAGCTCGTGCGATATCAAGATATCCGGCACGTTTGGCAACGATATAGGGTAGACCGCAATAAGAATTGGAGACAAGTGAAGATGCCATTTTGGTGGCTGTCACGTTATCGGTCAATCTCCGCGTGCGGGTGAGATTTTTCAAGAAATTGGGGTTGGTATATATATTCGAAGCATCGGCATTAAGAATCATACTTTGCTGCTGTCTAAGCTTTACCAAGAACGCCACACGCCATGGCAACCACGACTGACAAGTCCGCCATCGTCGAGGCAGCGACACCAGTATCCCCCATTCACAGCAGCCTCGACGAGAAACTTGTTTCTCGGAGACAACGACTGAGGAGAATCATATGGGATACCTTTGACTATTCGGCCGAGGAACGATGGTTCATTTTCAAGATTGACTTTTTTATCCTGTATGTCCTCGCAACCCCAAAGATCCAATGGTAGAATTAATGATCTTTTAGGACATGGGCAAGCTTCTCATATTTCTCCAAGAATCTGAACTCCAATAACCTCTGTGCGTCCTCACAACCTCCATATCATAGAAGAGGAAGAAGCTAATATATTGGCAGCAAATGCCTATGTCTCGGGCATGAAAGAAGAACTCAACGTCGTCGGCAATGAATACCAAACCTTCACCACCATGTGGACAATGTCCGTTCCCCTCCCCTACCTTAAAACACCTACTAATATGGAGCAGAGGATACGTCGTCTCCCAGATCCCCTCCCAAATGATCTGCACCCGCGGTAACCTACTCCCCAACACCTCTTCCCCCTTCATATCTCCCCAACTAACAAAAGATCTATGCTCAAGTCCGCCTCTCCCTCTGGTGCCCCTCCTGGGAACTCCTCTGGGTAATCGTAACCTTTGCCTCGTCGGCCGTCAAAACACCTCACCAGCTCTACGCCTGCCGCTTCTTCGTCGGTCTCGCCGAGGGCACGTTCTACCCAGCCGTGCACACCGTGCTAGGCGGGTGGTATACGAAACGCGAACTTGCAAAGCGCGCCTGCATCTTCTTCGGCTCGGCGTTTGTCGGGAGCATGTTCAGTGGGTATCTGGTATGCTCGCTCCCTTCCCCTATGCTCTCCTCTTGCACGTTTCTGGTGAGATATGGGGCTTTGCTGATCTGGGAATGTTGTCGTGTGCATAGCAAGCAGCCCTGCACAGCGGGATGAACGGCGTCGCGGGCCTCTCCGGCTGGCGCTGGCTCTTTATCTTCGATGGGGTGATTACCCTCCCCATGGCTGTGTGGGGGTACCTTGCGCTCCCGGACCTGCCGAGCAACACGCGTGTTTTCTGGCTCAAGCCACACGAAAAGGAACTGGCACGGGAACGGATGCGCAAGGCCGGGAAAGCGCTCGACGAGCCGATTACGCTCAAGGGTGTCAAGAGGGTTCTCTCCGGGTGGCACTTTTGGGTTTATACGGCTTATTATACGTATGTCTCCCCCTTCCTATCTCTTTCCGTTCTAGATATCTAGAGGGGGATGAAAAAAAAAAAAAAGGCTAACCTAGTAATTGAGGTCAATGTTCTTCATCTGCTCCGAAAACATCGGCGGCTACATGAACCTGTGGCTCAAGAGTCTGGGCCGATACTCGGTGACACAGATCAACACGTATCCGACGGTGACGAACGCAGTGACGATCCTGACGAGTTTGGTCTATGGCTGGACGAGCGACGCGATCCAGCTGCGCAGCCCGATTGTCTTCTTCAGTCTCACGGTTTGTTTTTTCGCGGCGATGAATCTCGCCATCTGGGATGGGGTTCCGTTTGGGCTCAAGTGGGCGAGTTATTATCTTACTGGGTGCGTGTTTCTTCCCCCACCTTTCCTGATAATCTGGGCTGATGGCCGTGTAATCCGGGTGAATGATATCATGGCTTATGGGTGTGTCTCTGAATAGGTTCGCGCAGGGGTCTGGGCCTGTTTTCCTGGTACGTCGATTCTTACTTCCACTTCTTTATCCCGCTTGCAGAACTAATGGGTGGCTGGCCAGACAATGGTCAACGAAGTCTGTGCAGGCGATAGTCTCGAGCGGAAGATCATCCTCGGTTCTACCAACTCGATTTCGTGAGTTGCGCCCCTCGTGTGTTGTTGGGTAAGACCAATCGCTAATTATGGCTAGATACGCGTTCAATGCCTGGATCCCTCTGATCTCCTACAACACAAACTATGCCCCTCGATTCCTTGTAGGAAATTCTGTCACGGTGGGGTTAATCGTTTGTGCCGCGTCAACGCTGGCGGGGGCTGTGTGGCTTGAGAGGCGGGATAAGAGGGAAAATAATCAGGCAGGATGGAGAAGAAGACTCCAGTGAACCAGGACACGTGCATACAGTGTGATGCTGATATGTGTTTTATCTCCATGCAACTTTTGTGATTGGATTGAAGTGTCGCTCTCGAGTTTATTTCGTGTTTTTCCAAAGGGAAAGGCGAAACTAGCAGACTAACTGAATTAATCTGTACGGTTAAGGATAGCGGTTTTAGCCAGCATGGACAAACTCACGAGCGCTTTTCCCTATAGGAGCGTCTTTTCTGGAAGCTAAATATCAGAAGTATAGTAGATCCTACTTGCGATTCTCCAGCGACTTATTTCTGCACCTATCAGACAGTCCGAAACGATATCAAAGAAGCGTAGGCTAGTGGGATGCCATCTTAACGTACACCAGTGTTGCTTAGTATAACTCGTATGAGGTAGGAGAGAGTTTTATTCTGTAGCTAAACCAGCTGCTGACTATCTTGTATAAATGAATACGATGGGACTGTCTGGGAGGTGAGCACTGTTGGCTAACTAGTCTAAGCTAGTCCAGAGATTTCAATACCTACCTCTGCAGACTTTCAAAAGCAGGCTTTTTCCTACATAGTTGCATGAGTATCATGGTCATTATACTCGTGCTACAGAGTAAGATATTTATCGTCATATTCCTCGCTCTCTCAGCCCACTACTCTGCTCTCACAACACCACTGCTGGCAACGACTGCATCCACATCCACATCCACATCCCGCGCAACGCACGAACCCCCAAATCCAGACAGGACAACCCTAATTGACCCTGTAGAATCCATCTAATTCTACTATAAAACCCTCTACTACGTTAGTACAGCCCTGTAATACACTACCTATAAATATAGCAAAGAGCTCCTTGTAACGGCCCTTGGAATCTCCATGTATGAAATACTTAATACCTTAATATACAACTCCAACTAGTAGTGGTACCTAAAGGGCGTCTTCTAGATCTAGCGTAGCCAGGACGTGAATAGCTCCTCTAGTAGCCTATACCAGGCTATCTAGTAGGCATGGCTACCCTAGGATATCTAGGCCATGTTCTATAAGTACTATAGGTACTTTTTATTCTAAGGGCCTATAGTTAATTATCCCAAGCTTAGGGGTGAGGATCTGGTGCTACGCGTAGTATATTTATTAAGTTAGGTAGTGAATTTCTATGTAGAGGCGAGGATAGATTTAAATAGTAAGAATATAAATAGAAATCAAGATTCTAATATAGATATTAAGGTGGCATGGTGGCGTAGTAAGAGAGGCATGGAGCTAATAGACATGCTTAAGCACTAGTAGAGCTTTATAAGCACCATGTTTAAGACGCTCCTAATAGAGAGCCATGAGGGTATATATAGGTAGACACTGATCTAGATCTATCTACTATTATTTATAGTCATAATATAGGTATATTCCTTCATAAAGATCCTTATATACCTATATAGTCTAGTAACAAGCGGGTTTATAGAGTTTTAGAAGATTTAGGTGAATCCCTCCTATTTTTACGTCCCTTATATATTAAAGTATAAGAAGCTAATACTAATAACTACTTTATAGAAAACCCTTAATAAATCTATCTTTATAATCTATAGAATTGCCATGGAGCTAATAGACCCTAGCTACTAGATAATCTCTATATAGTGCCTCTGTAGCACCAGGCTATGCATCTAGGATAAGGCGAAGTAGGAGATGATTATCTCGTTTATCTAGGCGTGTGGCACGCGTATAGGGTGGCTGATAGAGATGATGCTAGAGGATCTATGGAGTAAGTGGTAGAGGGTAGCGTGAGGCGTGGCTATAGATAGTATAGTTATAGTAATAGTTATACTTTACTTACTAGGAGAACTATATATAAATAGAAGAGCTTGGGAAGATACCTAAAAGGATAAGATAGATAAGTGAAACCCTTTTCTAGAGGACTCTAGAGGTCTAGCCCTTGTATTAGTCTCTAGACGGACTCTAGGAACTCTACGTAAGAGTATACTTATACTACCTCTACTTTCTATCTCCCCCCTAACTTAAATATAAGTTAATTATTCCCTTATTTACAACTCTACATGTGGACCCTACTAATATATAGGGTAACTATATAACATGATTCACCTAGAGAATGTCTTGCTAGGTATAGAGTTAGAGATTCCCCTAAGACTATTAGCTAGGGCCGTGAAATATATGTACTAGACCCTAATCTACTGTCACGGGCCTCGCCCTGCTTATGTCCCACTTAGGTCATTGCCACGTGACAATCCTCTGTATATAGTCAGCCCCGCTTTGTAGAACCTCTATTAGTTCTTCATGCTTCGTATTTTAGTTTAATATAACCTTATTTATTAAGAGATATTCCTTATATAATATAATATATTAAATTGAGCTCTTTATTTTATCTCTCTATATGTGAGGGGCTGAAGCCGGACTTATATTCAATCTAGCTAGGCCACGAACTGTGTATGAAAAGCTTAAAGAAAGAGAAGTTCTCCAGGCACGTTCTTCCCGTCAACATGCCACAGTCACGTGTGCGGGCGCTAGCCCGTGCCTGGTATCAGGCACTGGCCCGTGACAATACCCCCCTCCTAGTCTAAACCTTATAAGGGGTACGATAACATGGTTATTATCATTAAGTTAGCACTAAATTACCTCTTAAATAGGGCTATGTTACTTCTTAAAGACATCTAGCACTATATAGTCCTGGATAAAATCTAGTTTTATTTATATCTCACGTGCCCATCCTACCTATTTTACTAGTACTTTATTATAGTATCCTTATCCTATCTTCCTGCGTTATATAGCTAGGATGTGTTTAACTTTATATTCCTCTTCTCTATTAATAAGTAGTAGGGGTGGCTGCGTATTATCTATGATTTAGGATGGAAATAGGTCTGTAGTAGCTAGGCGGACTAGTTTAACATAGAAGACTAGGTATATGCTAGTAGGTATATTAAGCTGAATAATATATAGTAATAGGATATCCACTACCTAATAGTATGTATACAGCCAGTCTAGTTTCTTTAATAGTTATTACATACGTATATTTTAGAGGTTTAACTAAACCTAATCGTCTTTCTTGTACGTGGGGGCGGCCTGTTATTATTAGTTTATTTACTCCTCTTATTAGGCCTATATAGAGGTAATAATAGCTTGGGCCTAATTAGTAGCTTCTTATAGGTAATTTATAAACATTTCACCTACTATTCTTAGTAGTATTAGGACGTCCTATAGCTAGCTTGCTTCGTCCAAGCTAATTAGGTTAATATAATATTCATATATAAAGAAGAAGGGTGAGATTCCTATTAAGGTAGTATTATGATTATTAATAGTAATAGTAACTATTAGTAGTAGGTCTTTCTAGTCATCTTATACATACGTAGTGAATATATATAGGGTTTGTTTAATCTCTTAGTTAGTATATTCTATTATACTGTCTATCTAGGGGTGGAAAGTAGCTAATAACTAGTATTAAATTAATAGTCTTTTACAGACCCTGCCCTAGAATATACTTATAAACTAGGGTCTATAATCACTTATAATAGCTAGTGGAACTCTATAGTATATATAAAAATATATAAGGAATACCTCTGCTATGTCCTCTATAGTTATATTCTTTATTCTAATTAAGATAATACTCTTTATTAGCTAGTCTATTATTACTATATAATTTATTACTTTTATAGGTCTAGAAGATGATAGTCCTGTAATAAAGTCTACTAATATCTTAGCCTAGATTTATTAGGGAATTAGTAGTGGTTTTAATAGTCTATACTTAGTATTATATTATATCAAGCTCTATCCACAGACTATATAATTCTAAAGGAAATATTATATATCTTTTACTACTCCAGGCTAGAAAAACTATTAAGATAGTATTAAATAGGTAGCATCTCACCTAGGATATACTATTATATATAAATTATAAATCTTCTATATAATTCCTATATATAAGACTTTATTCTCTAGGATCTATATTTATTACCTAAAGTAGAGTAGGCCTTAATTATCTATATAGTACTTAGATAAACTTATTTTAATATCTAGTTTAGTAATTCAGTGTTCCCTCTTAAGTAAGGTATAAGAAATTTATTAATATACTATTTGACAATTTGGACTTACCAAACGTACGCCTTTTTCGGCCGCCTTCGACGCCTTTTTCGGCAGCCATTTGGTAACACGTGACTTCATCCTTCCCACACGCTCCCATCCTCGCTACCACCACGCACCAGTCAAACTCGCCCTCAGCGCCCCACCACCGTGGGCGTTTCATCGACTTCAAGCGTTGGTCTTTCAGCATCGTTCCTCCAACCAGAAGCTTTCTAAGGGAGCTGAAAATGGCTTCACTTCACCCCTTCAAATGGGCCTGGGCACTGGTTAGCCCACGAGGGCGCCAACTCGTTTACCGTGGCCCCCTTCTTCCAGGTTTGTTTGTCTTTTATTCTCTCTCCATCGTGATCCATCTGCCTAACCACCCTACAATTCTTAAGAAGCTCATCCTCTAGCCTCAAGGTCTTTTCTTGCACCTACAATAAACTCACTTCACTCTTTAGTACTCGCGGCACTAGATTTAACGGCGCCGTTCCCCGCTCCCCCATCCGCACGACCCCGGTCCCTTCCTTCTCAGTACCCGTCCCTCATTTCCTGCAAACCCAATGATGAAGCGTACCCGTGCGCGACAGAATCGATCCCTACGGGCAAGGAGTGACTGCAGCGAGAACGATGTCGCCGGTAGCAGTACCGACTCGGACGACCAGTGCGATGCCACTTATGAGACGGATGTGACTGAGCCAGACATCAGCGAGCCGGACCATAGCCCGAGCCCCCGAAAACGCCTCCGGTCGGATGAGAACCACCCTGTTTTGGAGCCAAGTGTATCCAATGAGGCTGACGAATTCGACAACGACCCCCTCGATGACACCGGAATCGACCTCTGTGAGATCGACGAGGATTTTGACAAGGCTGGAGGAACCATCGAACGACGGGAGCGGATTGAATCCCGATGGAAGCGGTCAGTGACATTGGCGGAATGCCACCTTTGATGTTCTCTGCTAATGCAGCCTAGATATTGTAACAGCAAAATCAAACTCGAGCCTAATGTGCAAAAATGGCGGGATCCCGAGGAGGCCCTGCGCCAGGCGTCGAACAACGACCTATATCGGTTCTTGGGCTGGTCCCTCAAACTCGAGCGAGGAAAGGATGGTCGACGTAACAAGGGCATTCACAAGTCTAGCTCGTTGAATACGGACTGGAAGAACCTTCGTGGTTACTACCAGAAACTGACCAAGATCAAAATTGACGATAAAGATGGGTCAGAAGTGCGAAGGGTCAGTAGCATGAACTATTATTCCTTCGATTTGTTTGACCAACTTGTCTAACCATCCAATTTATAGGGTATTAAGTATTTGGTTGTAGAGCATGGGTTAGATACGCAACCGAAAAAGAAGACGCCAGTCTACATTGAAGATATCGGCCCGCTGAACGAAACGATTCTCTCGACTCAGCAAAAGAAGTTCTACCTTGGATTCCAGCGCGTTCAAGTGTGCGTGTTTAATGCGCTGGCTCTGTTTACTGTACACCGCCGGAGCGCCCTATTGAGTCTCCAGTTCAAGGACCTCCAAATCTCGCTGCAGAAGGATCCTCGCGGCGGACCTCCTATCCCTTTGGTTGAACTAACGCCAGATGGATGTAAAAAGTTTCTTGGGCTGACTAAATTGTAAGTGTGCTGCCTTCATTTCCCCTTCATATTTCATGATCTCCAAGTCGATCCGTCAACACGAGTCCAACCGGGCAATGGGGGCTAACGGACGACAGGACTACATTTGCACTCCCTGAAGTGGTCTACGGACCATCTCTGGTGATATGTCCCCATACGTTACTATTCGGAGTCTTATTCCATGCCAAGGCATTCCGGAATAACTTGACGTCAAAGGCCCAGCTGCGGAAGCTCTTTGTTAGCAAAGGTTGCCAGCAGCTCCTGGTGCCCTTAGACCGGAAGAAGGCGGATTGGTATGTCTTTTGCAAAACAGAATTGGTCAAAGGCATTCCAACCATCCAGCGGACCCAACCCATGTCGAAGTCCTCCATGTCTAGCCTCCTGGTCACGTTTGGGGAGATCCGCGGATGGCCCGGGGCATTCCATGCCCATCAGTTCCGGTACGGGGGTGGCAAAGTGATTAATGAGAGTGGTGAGCAACTCTTTCCATACCACGTCTTTACGGGTCCTTTCAGCTGCTGACATTCAACTTCAGGATGGGTCAGTAAGGAGCAACATATGTTAATCATGAAGCACGCTAGCCCCCGGACCTTCCTCAACCATTACCATCCTTTGGAGATCGACACAGATATGATTCGGGTTATCTGTGGCCTTGACCCGGACGTGGAATTAATGCGGGCTGTCACGCGCCAGAATCGTTGGCAAGACCCACGACGCCCGAGATATTTAACGGAGCGACAGAGGGCACAGGTGGAGGACCATCCTGAGTTGGAAGAAGCCCGCCGGAAGCTAAAGGAGATTGGCGCCCAGTATGATAAGACCCAAAAACCGGGCCTGCTCCCGCGGATCGAGAGACAAAAGAAGGAGGTAAGGAATACGCGAAAACGATTGCTGAGGGCTCTGCGGCATCAGATCCGAGAGAACTTTGATGAAGAGCAGGCATTCCTGGATATTCAGGCGCAGCTCGCTGGCACTGCAGTTAAGGAAGAGGACGAGGAAGAGGATGAACCTTTTGAAGATGCTATGCCTCCACCCCAGCTACATCTTTTGCAATGTCTTTTGTCGTTCCCGATCTCCAATTCGCTGGAGGATGAATGGAGTCGACGCGATGCAGCTGCGGATGCGGTAATGCAATATTGTGACGTCCTTGAAGGAGGCCCTCTGAGAGGCCGGCCCAGGCGAGAAATTACGACCTCCAGTGCATCAGAAACGCCCATGGCTCAACCCCCGGATGTACCCCAAGTTCAAGACAGCGTCAGCGCATGCGAAATCGGACCCGCTACCATGCACGGGAAGCCATCGCGCGCTACCAAGGAATACTTGGAGAATTCGGAACAGCCAGAGGCCTGTTTTCAATGCTTTGCAAATAAGAAGCTACCTGATAAGGTTCGCTGCCGGATGTTTCATGATGCTGGCTGTGTCACGCGCCACTTTGATGCCATTCATCTAAAGGAAGAGCCGCTAAAGTGCAACTGGTGCGAAGTGACCTTGTTGCATAAAATGGCGTTCCAGCGCCACGCGATTGATGAGCATCGGGTGCGCAGTCGCTGGCGTCGGCCTGATCCGGAGTTTTGAACGGGATAAGAACGAGTTAACACTATGTCTGACTCGTGCTATATTAGTTTCT
This sequence comes from Aspergillus pseudodeflectus, assembly GCF_044049435.1. Classification (NCBI taxonomy): domain Eukaryota; kingdom Fungi; phylum Ascomycota; class Eurotiomycetes; order Eurotiales; family Aspergillaceae; genus Aspergillus; species Aspergillus pseudodeflectus. The sequence goes on along the minus strand of NW_027263883.1, from coordinate 37,104 downwards.
AAACCCACTAAAGTTATTTGCGCCATTTTGCAACCTAGCGTAGTATTTTCCTAATCCAATTTACTAGTTGAGGACTTTTCAAGTTGAATCCACCGTCTGCCATAGAAGAATGCACCGATTGCCCAGGAACTCGTACAGCAAGATTCCCTTCAATGTATGTATTTAATATGGATTAAACACTTCCTCTTTCCCACTCAAAGGCTCCTTAAAATGGATGCGCGCATAGCTTTCCGTTTTCACACTTTTAAGGGACACCTTAAGCTCCTATAAAACATCTGCTGCGAACTCCAGTTCTTCTCGAATCTCCTCTGAGCGCTTGAAAGTATCAGAATGCAGGAACGTGTCTATTGTTGCCTGAGCGAGTAGTTGCCGAACCGAATGGCCCTTGGGTAAGCGAGTAGCTGCATAGACATGTTCAGGCGTCATGTGATGAACAAGTCTTGGATTCAGAATAGTTTAAAGGTACGTAGTACTTGGAATAACAATAGAAATGACCGCGAAGAACAAGGAAGATTAAATCCAGGTGGTAACGAGCGTCCTATTTATTCTTCGTTCTGGCATACCATCCCGTATACCGTTCCCTGGTACGTACCTTGCCTGGTATCTTGCCTATTGTTCCTTGGAGGGTCCTTCCCGATCCCGCGATTCCCTGGCATCTTGTGACCTGGGCCCTGGTTCGCGGGAACGGTAGCGGAGTTCTCGCGAGCCGCTGCCGCCCTCCTAGGGTTTCAACTACCGTGAGACACATATGGTAGGATTCTCTTGGGTTTGGCTAGATCGGGTTTAGCGCTCAGACGTTGACCACTGAGTGCTGGGGTGAGCATCGGGCATTGGATTGTTGCGGGCCCAACTAGTGCTGCCCGTCGTCGCCGCCCTCAATGACCAGCGGTCGCTCGTTCATTTCCTGAGGGACCGAAACACCTACCAAGAAGCGTATCCAGGACTTCTCCAAAGTTGGGAGTCGATCGGGGGCGAGTTAATTTTGGTCCACCGGTAAATTTTGCAGATGCGTCATATTATCCTCAACAATGACCAAATTCAGCAGGCTGAGGCGTCAACGTCGCATATTATTCCAAGACTCGTTAAGCTAACCTAGCCTTGACAGCGTAAATCTGAAAGGACCCTAGAATAAGATTAGTCTACTCGGCATGCCAATCCAGATGGGAGATTAAAGAGTCAGGAAAAGATACGACTCACCAACCCACGCGTTAAAATCAACGTCTGCAAACTCACCCGCGGGAAGCCTCACTGACTCTTTGGCAACACCACAACAACTGCCCTGACCTGCCTCCGAGGACTGCTTGTAAAGATTTATATCGGCGTTCGTGTCCACAAGCAGGATATCTATATTCTGGGATGTTACTTTCCCCTACCGCACCACTTCTGAGCACCCAAGGAAAGAGTAAATATACCCGTAAGCCCAACCCCCTCTAACCAAGCCTGGTACTCCGATACCTGACTTGCTCCCGCAACACAGCCGACGTAAAGTGCCATATCATCAAGGATAGCTGCAGGCAGCTCGCGGCGGGCAAGGATATCGCTGATCGCAACGCGGCCGCCGGGCTTTAGTAGTCGTGCGATTTCAGCAAAGACCCTGGGTTTGTCTTGAGGTGGGACAAGATTGATAACGCAGTTGCTGATAATACAGTCAACTGTGGAGTCCTCTAGCGGGATGGATGTAATGGGGGATCGGATGAAGAGAGTGTTTTGCAGGTTAGAGCGACTGGCGTTTCGGCGTGCGAGGCTTATCATTTCCTAGTGTGGAGGATGTTAGGTTGCGATATGGACAAGTAGCGAGCCAAGAGGGTATGTGGCTGACCTCTGTCATATCGACCCCAAAAGCCTTCCCTTGCGGGCCGACCTTCCGAGCAGCGAGAAAGACATCAATACCAGCTCCGCTTCCCAAATCCACGACCGTTTCGCCCTAAGTTAACAATTAAGCCACGCGACAATGTCTTCTGAGTCGGGCTTCTTCAAATTCTTCTCCAGTAACCGGAGGGATACATTTGTAGGGATTCTCACCTCCTTGATTCCTGCAACAGCACCAGGGTTCCCACAACTAACACCCAGATTCGCCTTCTCGGGGAGCGAGACCAGATCCTCCGCCGAGTAGCCAAATGCGCGGGCAAGGCTATCCTCAACGCTGTTGGGGTTTCTAAATTGTTGAGTATCGTGGCTTTGTTTTGCTATGTTGCCGTAGCGGGCTTGCACGGCGTTATAGATTTCTTGCGTCATTTTTGTGCAGAGGCTGTGATTGATATGCAGGTGGTCGCAAGAACAAAAACCTTGAGGAGGATGGTGGAGAGGCAATGTCGGTTCTTCCTGATATACTTTCTGTTGTCGGCGGCTGATGCTGTCATCACGGGACCGACGGTGTCGCTGATTGGACGGCTCTATAACTGGTAGGTCACCATTTATGCGGGCGGAGACCATCCCACGCCGGGGTTCAGGCGTGATACAAGGACATATGACGCTAATTATTACGCGGCCCAGGGTTGCTGGTTGTATTAGTCAATGCAGCGTTGTGTACTTCCTACTGGAGTAGGGAAAGGAACAAGCCAGAAGACAGGAGGCTAGTCAAATAGGCACATTGAGGAAAAGGATAAATGTCATCCAAAACACACCCTTGTACACAGGTACAGACATAGATAGAGAGAAAGAAACAGAAAAATTCATTTAACCTTTCATTTAATACCCCACAGCATAGTCCTCCCACCTCACAGGCCAGACACAACGTGTAAGCCAAAACTCGGTCTGCGTTCCTGGCCACACAAGCGTATTCCGCCCTGTTCGCGCATCAACGTACCAATTCTGCACATCAGCGGAGTAAATAAGTCCATCCAATTTGTGCTGGAGGTTGACATTATACATCTCATGCGCGGCAGGGCGTACATCAATCCATCTGCATCTATCGCGTTTATTGTGCGAAAATAGCGGCTGAAGCACACGCATAATGTACTCGACTGAACATTCGATCCCCAATAATGTGGAGTGGCCCGAGGGTAGTGTATTAGGCCCCGTTATCATAAAGAAATTTGGAAAGGACGGAGCTGTTACTCTGCAAGCTGTTAGCAAAGCCGCACTAGGTCAGGAAGAGGCGATTCCCGGCATGTACGATCATTGCATCTACATACCCCATGTACGCAGACGGATAGCTGCCATCTTTGTGCCAGACATCAGATATGGTAACCCCATCTCGCCCCAGTATCTTAATTGGCGTGATTAGGCTCTGCGATTTGAAGCCGTTTGCGAGAATCAGGATCTCTGCAGGTATTTCCTGCCCCCCATCGGCTGCTAATGAGTATGGGCCCGACACACGAAGGTTTTCTGACAGCCTTAAACCGACTCGGGAATCATGTAGGACCCCGAGGTACCCATGATCTAACACAGGACGTTTGGCGCCAAAGGTAAAAGCAGGGATTAGCAGCGAATGGTACTTAGCTGGTGCGGCTCGCTGCATATACCGTTTCAGGTTCACTTCAAGATGGGTGCGCAGGAACCGGCCAAGTGTAGTCTTGCGAAAAGCCGCAAAGGCAAGGTCAAATTTTGTCGCAAGCAGCCAGCGACGGGTTTTTAGGAACCAAGGGATGTGGCTTAAAAGCCTGCAAAAGAAAAGAAATTATTATGGTGAGAAGGGAATGAGCATGCGGAACGTACCATTTCTCTTTTGAACCAATAATGCGATCTGTCTTTGGAGCAATCCAGTGTGGGCTGCGGATTACCTGTGTTAGCTTCGACAACCCCGTCTGCTTGACCAGCCACGGAATAAACTGGTTTGCAGAGCATCCGTTACCGATCACGACAACATTGCGCCCCTCGAAATCGACACTATGGTCCCAGGATGCGCTGTGGAAGACGCGCCCTTGGAATTTTGTAAACCCGACAATACCATCGGGCCCGCGTGGGACATCGAGGAAGCCGACAGATGTGATAAGACTCCGACAATATACCGTATAGAGAGTCCCTGACGCAGCGTCTTTGAAATGAACCTCCCATGTATGATCGTCCTCCTTCCAGGTGGCGGAGAGGCATTCTTGCTGCAGGCGTATGCGCTCTGGAAGATGGTGCCCGGTAGCTACACCGTCAATGTAGGCGAGAATCTCAGGCTGCGAGGCATACGTGGACGACCAGTTAGGGTTAGGCGCGAAGGAGTATGAGTAGAGCTGCAAAGCCGGCGTTGTAGTTAGTATATCAACTTCGGAAAACTCCATGCCCAGAGAACTAAGTACCACAGAATAACAGGGATAATAGCTTGGTTAACCGCTAAGTTCGACAGACATACCACTGAAGGAATATCGCACCGTAATCCTGGGTATATATTCTTCGCCCAGGTGCCCCCGATCCGGTGATGTTTCTCGAACACGCCGAACGTTGCGTGCGGATACTGTTTCTGCAAGTTTACCGCAGCACATATGCCTAGACAATGACCTTATTATCATATTATCCGGCTTGCCGCATAGTGATAAAGGGTTGAGATTACCTCCGAGTCCTGCGCCGACGATGACCACCTCGAGAAAACTGCTGTCTAATAGCATTGACATTTTAGAGCAGATAAAAAGATACACAGCAGCAAGGGAAATGAATATAGGCCGGCTGCTTTGGGATTAATCTGGAACTTCTTAACGGAGGCTGGCTGCTTAAATGATGTGTGGTGACATGGCCAAGACTTCCCCACGTGTAAACAGTGACATCCCATTCTACCTACATTTGTCAGATGGTGACATACCAGATACTGCATTTCTTTCAGGCTATCAAACCTGCTTAAGTCGACGCAATACGAGAGGGACAACAAAGAAAAGAGAGGAAAACGAAAAAAGAAATGTAATCAAACAACCCTGGCAGCGTCCTGATTAAAGTCCACTAACAAGCTCACAAAGTACCGCTAAAAGAGTCCCATTATCCACCCGACAGCCTTCCCCGGGACCAGCGGGCATCTTGTACCCATACCGCAGCTTCGTCTCGAGCTCGAGTACATCCTCGCCCGTGCGGTTGCACTGGATAATGAGGTTGAATGCGACGCTGCATAATGTAGTCTCGCCGTTGACAGAGGTTGCTGGCCGCAAGGCTTCTTCATCTAGGGCGTGCAGTATACCGGCTGGAACTTCGGTCATGATTAATTCAGTGTCCCATGTTGGAGGCTGACTCTGATTTATGTTTAGTGAGGTCTCATTTGCCCCTAGCATCGGGGCAGAGTACGAGAGATCCAACACATCGGGACTAACAAGGCCTATATTCCGAACACTGGAACTTGGTTCTCCTGTAGCCTGAGCGTCGAGTTGATCACTCTGATGAACATAGGTTAGCCACCAAAATACTACGATATGAAGGGTACCTCAAGCGCGTACAGACATCGACCCTGGCTCCAATCTCCCAAACTCCACACCAGGTACGGGACCCGCAGGAGCGATAAGACCGGGTTCTAACGACCCCTGCAGTCCGCCAAAAGGGGCGCTCTGTAGATACCCCTCGAGCGATAAGTTGTCAAACCCAATCGACTCTAGTAGGGTTCTAAGTATGCGATTCTCCTTTGCTAGGCTCATGCTCGGCATGGGTACTTTAACCGCTGCAACCGCTGACTCCAGCTGCCTTACTTTCTGCTCCAGCTCCACAACATGTTGCTTCCTCCGCTCTCGCGATTTGCGTTGATTATTTCGGACCCGAATGAGGTCTTCGGCCTAGATATATGTTATCGGAGAACTTCAGATGCTCAAAACCTAGTCACGACATGCCTTGGTTTTTCGTTTTGGGCGGGGCATGCCTCTCTCTGCCTTAGGGTTTGATATGGGATTTCTGGCGGACACGCAGATGTTGGGTATCGATGGGACTCGACTCGCACTAGATTATTCTATATATTCGTCTGGATGTGATGAAGTTGCGAAAGGGCCATCGATGCATGATGGAGCCGGGGGGGAGGTTGTTGGAGATAACGTCAAAGAGTCATTCGTAACAAACAGCCCGTTATTAGTCAGCAAACCAATGAGCGATGGTGCCAAGGCGGAATCATTGCAAGATGTGACGCGCACTTGGAACCCGGTATTATCCATTATCGGAAATAAAATCATCTATGTTCTATCTAGCGCGGACGTTTGTCAAGCGGCAGTTACAGTCTATCCTGTGTATATATCAATCAACAACAATGGAATGACGCTTAACTGTTCCCCACAGCAGCCCTAACTCTTGCCTCCTTGATCTTTTTTTCCTCACGCTCACTAAACCGATCGCCGAAAGTCTGAAGATGCGGCCTCATAAGAATCGTATATTTGACAAACTCCTCCATACAATCAACCAATCGATCGCGATTTGAGCTCGGTCTCAGTCGTTGGTCCCCCTCTAGACCCTCGTCAGGGAAATGCGTATATGCCATGGGAATAGACGACTGATTCGGGATCGTGAACATGCGCATCCAGCGACCAAGGATGCGCAGTGAGTTTACTGCATTAAAGGACTGTGATCCACCGCAAACTTGTCCAATTGCGAGGGTGCGGCCTTGAGTAGGCCTGATAGATCCTGTACTAAGAGGTATCCAGTCAATTTGATTTTTGAAGACAGCGGTCTTTGATGTTTGATTCATATGTCAGCATGTATAGCCTTATAATAATGGGCTGAGACGAAAGGCGAGAGACGCACCAGATTCCCATGCTGCTCTGGTGAGATCCACACATGCCCGTCGCTCCACGTGCTCAGCGCTCGGAGTTCCTGGACTTTCGGATGCGTGTGATCGACGTCGTTTTTTACAGGAAGGCCTTCAGGGTTGAAGACACGGACGTCGCAACCGAGACGGAAAAGGATTCGCGAGGCCTCAAAGGCCACCAGCTTTGAGTATGATCGACGTCGGAGGCTACCGTAGAGCACGAGGACTTTCAACCGGCTATTTGTGGCCGCCAGGTCTTTCTCGGCCATGTCAAGCACAGACGTTAATTCTAGATCATTAATCCAGTCCGGAGACGAGTCAGACTTGAGGAGGAATGGGCGATACTTCAGGCGGATTTCGACGTCGTCTTCCAGTGAAGATATTGCGAGTGTTCTGGATGGCACAATCCCAGATACTATGGATTTGATTTCAGATCCGAGTGGCTGTCTTTGGCCGTTTGAAGTGGCTATAGCCATTGTCGTGTGAAAGAAGCCTGCAAATTGTACCGTGGTGTAAGTGGGAGGTAAGGGGTTTAAATTTAAAGAAAACGTGCTTCTTAGACAATGCCACATCAGAGATTACCTGAGAGGCTTTGCGCGAGGTGCAGAACACTGAGGAGTCTTCCTTATTCAAGTTATTATCGCGAAATGCCGATTTGGAGCGAAAGAATATTCAGACCCTGTTGAGTCAATCGACACAGAAAAGGAGCAGTATGTCACTGGCGGACCATGATTGGCCGGATTTTTGGGCTCCTGGTTCCGCCGCCTGTTGTAGATGTCACTCCCCATGTGGGCCCACCTGCTTTGCCATACAAAAATCCCACCCATAGAAACATCCCCATTCGTTGGTTTATGGAGACAGCACAGAGCCAGCGGGGGGAAGGAGATGAAGAAAAGAACAGCATGCGTTTACTCCCAGTGGGTAGATAGGAAACCTTTCCACACAACGTGGACAATTATATAAGAGGAAAGATCAGTGTAGATTCCTAACGCTAACTGTGCATCTCCTAGAGTCACTTGAGTCACTTGCAGGACAGAAGAAATTCGACCCTTGTCTTAGTAGAGACCCTGTGCCCATTAAAGAAGCGGAAGAACAGGCCCGCTATATTACACCATAATCCCACCCCGTCCTCACGCAGACTGTAGAAGCTCAGCAGCAAGTCCCTCAATCCTTCGTTTAATCTCGTCCCTAATAGGCCGTATAGCTTCCAACCCCTGCCCTGCCGGATCATCAAGCTTCCAATCCAGATAGCGCTTTCCCGGAAAGTACGGACACGCATCGCCGCATCCCATAGTAACAACAACATCGCTGACCCGCACTGCGTCTTCGGTGAGGATCTTGGGCTGCTGCCCTGTTAGATTGATTCCCTCTTCCCGCATCGCTTCCACGACCTGCGGGTTGATTGAGTCTTTCGGGGCGGATCCGGCCGAGAGCACTTCGATTTTGTCGCCGGCGAGGTGGCGAAGGTAGCCTGCGGCCATCTGAGAGCGGCCGGCATTGTGGACGCAGACGAAGAGGACGCTATGGTGAGAGGTCATTTTGGCTGTGCAGGAATTCGTCGGTATGATTGCGGGAGGAGTGAGAGGGGTGGTATCTCGACAGGTGGGAATGTCCGTTGTTGCCGGGGAGGGCTTCGAGGAGCAAGGGAACTTACATTTTCAATTCCAACTTGATATGTGGTCGTTATATACTAGTACCTTGCGTAGCGACACTACTCGACCCGCGCCTGACCTCAAGGTGGAAGATCAATGGCGTGGCACGCTGACAAGCCAAGCCCACGTGCGGAATGCTCGACCAAGAGAATGGGAGGGTTCGCAACCCCAACCAGGAGTCAGGAAATATCTTTTGCCACGTTTTTAGTCGACTGGAATACCGCCTCTTTAAACGAAGTGAGGAAAAGGAAGAAATATAAAGAATAACGAGCAACTGAGCGGTCAGGGCGCAAGTGCACAAGTCCACCTCCAGCTCAGACCAAATACACGTTCGCTTTGACCCCCGCACTTTCAAAATCAACCCTCGTATTCCGCACGATCTCTGTGATAATGGCACGGAGGGCCTTGACAGATGACCAGACATCTTGGACCGTAAGTCTCTCCGCATTCTCTAAAGGCCCTTTTGTAAGTACTGAATAACCAAAGACCGGAAATGCGGCTCGAATCCGCGATAACCAACGCCGCTCCCGCGCGCGTCGAAAAGACTACATTCGCGAGCTTGAAGAACGTGTGCAAAGTTATGAAAAACTCGGGGTAACCGCCACGCAGGAGGTTCAGGCGGCTGGGCGAAAAGTGGCACAGGAGAACAAATGGCTGCGGGAACTGCTAGGTCTTCATGGAATTTCGGATCTGCAAGTCAATCATTACGTGGCTTCGAGAAAAAACGAGAATGCGGTGCCAGCTCCGCCAGAGTTAGGTAGAGAGGGTGGTCATAGAAAGTCGATGGCCACGTTATCCACAAAACAGCATGCTCATCAACATGTGCTGATGTCGTCCCCGGCTTTCTCAGGCGAGGAGCCCGTGCCGCAAGACAGGATAGGAAGCGGCCAGGCCAACGGGCTGCCACTTAACCAATACACAATGGCAGAACAGCATGTCGAGACGTCAATGTCCTGTGAGGCTGCGGCGAATATCATTGCGGGCATGCAGATTGATTCCGATAGATCTCTGATACGAGAAAGGCTTGGCTGCGGTTCGGCGGATTGCCAAGTGCGACACTTGACCATTTTTGAGATGCTGGATTTTGAGTGACGATACGATGCACCAATCAAATGAAGAGAGTGACATTCACTTCACACGAAGATTGTCAAAAAGGATATCAGCACGCCAAGTGGGGCTTAATTTGAGTCGCGAGGGCGGTGACTATCAGCCAATCAGGCTATTGCAGTGACAGCCGGCGGTGCCACCTTGTCAAATTTCATCTTCATGGTTGCCGTATATAAGCTTGTTCTCTGTTATGGAAGGCCTAACTACTATCATACTGTAATCCCTACCCATTCCCATGAATCGACACAGCCTCCAGCCCATCTCGCCGAAATGAATCCTATCGACTCTGAGGCGCAGTCAGCGCCCACCCCCAACTTGCCTGTTAATGATGTGGAAAAACAAGGCGATGCAGCCCGTCCCCAGAAGAAGCAGTCCGCATTCAACAACCTCGGGATCCTTGACCGCTTCCTGGTTATATGGATCTTTCTCGCGATGGCCATCGGTATCATCCTAGGCAACTTTGTTCCTAGCACGGGCCCTGCTTTGCAGAGGGGCAAATTTGTTGGGGTCTCTGTACCAATTGGTGAGCTCCTTCCGATATCAACAATCGCTGCCGATATCTAATACCTGCTAAAGCTATCGGTCTCCTCGTCATGATGTACCCCATTCTGTGCAAGGTGCGATACGAGTCACTACACGAAGTCTTTCGCACCCGTCAGATCTGGGTACAAATTGCGTTTAGTGTCATCCTAAATTGGATCATTGCTCCTTTTTTCATGGTGAGCTGCGCTCAGGGCCTATTGCATGACAGGGCTCACTAATTAACTATAATCAAAATACAGTTAGCTCTAGCGTGGGCATTTCTCCCAGATGAGCCGGAGTTGCGCCAGGGATTAATCCTTGTCGGTCTGGCAAGATGTATCGCCATGGTACGCGGACCTGCACAATAACTCAATAGTCGTTCTAACCAACAAACTCCATATAGGTCTTAATCTGGACAGGTCTGGCTGGTGGCGACGGCGAGTACTGCGCGATTCTAGTCGCTATCAACTCACTCCTTCAAATGGTCCTCTTTGCCCCGCTTGGTGTCTTTTTCATCCAAGTTATTAGCGGCGACGCTGTTTCCTTTGAATACGCCACCGCCGCAAAGAGTGTCGCCGTCTTCCTCGGAATCCCACTTGGCGCGGCTATCCTCACCCGCTTTACGCTTCGTCACCTAGCAAGCCCGCGCTGGTATGATACCGTCTTCCTGAAATGGGCTGGGCCATGGTCTCTCATCGGCCTGCTTTTCACAATCCTCGTTCTCTTCGCTTCCCAGGGCCGCCAGGTTGTCCATCAGATTGTGTCCGTTATTCGCGTCGCCGCGCCGCTAATTGTCTACTTCTCAACAATTTTTTTCATTACCTTCCTAATCGCGTATAAACTAGGCTTTGGATATCGGCTTGCCGCGACGCAGAGCTTTACTGCAGCGAGTAATAACTTTGAGCTGGCCATTGCCGTTGCTGTTGCTACATTTGGGGCTGATAGTAACCAGGCCCTTGCGTCGACGGTGGGGCCCTTGATTGAAGTACCGGTTCTTCTTGGTCTGGTATATGCAGTTAAGTTTGTGGCGAATAGATTAAAGATGGAGGATTAGTGGTTGTCTTGTGATATACCTCTCGGAGTACCAGAATTAGTACTTGATTTTTTTATCTCATAATATCCGCAACTTCAAGGAGGCTGCGGACGGTCCGTTTCCTAAAGGTTCGCAAACGCTGCCCGGGCTTTACAGGGATTCGCTTTGATACTCAACATGTTTCCCAGCCCAAGATGATGTAACAAGCCTTGCATTATATGGTGAGCGCGATACTGCTGTGAAGCAGCTCCTCGATTTCAAGACAGATGTATCTGCTGGAAAACACGGGACAAGATAATCCCGTCCTGTGTATATGCTGGAACGATTTGATACCGACGATCACGGTGAAAGTTAGCCACTTGGGAAGGTGCTGTACCAAAAGGATCTCAGCCTGTTCGTCTAAAGCCTATCAGCTTATCAGATTCATCGACAAATATAAGATGATATGATGAGGAATCCGAAATGTAGTGAACATATGCATCTCGTAAATCTGCATTGCGCTCTTTAACTTTTTGTTTTGCTGCTTTTTTGGACCAACCTTCAGAGCACGGCTGATGTTGCATGGTGGAACTTCGACCTCAAACTCATCATACAAGAAGATGGCCGATTCATCGAGATACGAGCAGCTTTTACTATGAGGTAATCAAGTAGGACTTTTGATCATCATTTCTGGTGTGAGGCGACGTGGGCGACCACGCCTCATGTGAGGGGCCTTCAGACTCCTAAGTATGCCTATATACCGTAGTAACATTCTCGAGGGTTGAATAGCGAAATGCCGATGCTATTGTGAGGGGACGCTGGGAACCACGACTTTGCTAGGGTCACGGCACTCACTAGGGCATTGGCTATCCGTGCCTTCCAGCGCACCAACCGCCTTCGTCTTATGGGTGCGCCACACATTAAGAAATGCTGGTTTTGTCTTTGGTTTCACGTATCCGCCTCGAAAAGTCGAGAATGTATCTGGCGGACTTAGCCGAACACAATGACTTTCATCCCAAGACATAACACATCATGCTAGAGCCAGGAGCCATGTCTAGAGCAGAAAAACATACTGTCCACAGAGTAGTTCAAAGTTAAGTGAGGATCAAAATGGTGGCGCTAGTTGGCTTCTAGTAGTGTCTCACCGCCTCCTCAGCTCGCAATCGCCCACCTCATCACCTCCATTGACAAGTATCTCTCCATGAGAAACTGATCGAGCGAACCAGGATAATCTGAATGATGAATCCTCCCCAGTATCTTTAGGTCAAGATGGCTCCTTGATAACAGCTCCACAAATTGACAATGAGATCGAAAAAGATGGACCGATTTCACTCAATAAGATTTTCACTTATACGCCCATCCCGACAGTCATCCATAATTCATCTCTCCAAGTCGTCGAGGTATCGAAGAGCTATCTTACATTATTCAAACTCGACGGAAAAAATGTCCTTGGATCTCCATTGTTTGATCTATATGAGATCTCATCCTCTCGTCTCCCCTTACTACTTGGGGCACTTAGTAACGCTGTTTCCACCCGGTCAATTCAGCGGACCGTTTCACCATGGGGCGGAAGCGAACATATGCAGGTCACGCCTATCTTTGACGAGTCCAGCCTTCTTTACCTAAAACTTGAGCTTCAGAGCACCATCTATTTCTGCCCACCAATATTCCACCAACCCGGGTCTTGGAGAATATAGATGCGGCAGGCTTCTTGGGAATGGGGTGAGACAAGAGTCAACCGACGCCAACTGGTCTACTCCTCATGAGACCTAGGAGATGGAGTTGCTCTAGACATCAATATTATCGGCTCACTATCGCTATTCGCATCCTGAGGGGTCGGACGTATAAAAAGTCTGGAGGATTCCAGCAGTGCGGGTTCGCGGAGCCAACCTCGAAGGGTCCTCAGAGCATGCAGTGGCGGCGTCTTTCAGTTCTTGGAGTTTATAGCTATCCTTAAACATCCCAGACTAGAGATAATGGCGCCTACACATCTTCCAACGTAGTTCGGCCTAGAGAAGGGAAAAACTAGGGTGTGATGTAGTTCTTACCTTTCAAGGCAGCTTAGAAGAATATAGTGACGATCTGCTATTGAATCTGCTGGAACTTAAAACCAGTTTACTTGAAAGTCCGAGCCAATGAGCCGTAGTTGCAGTGGAAAAGCGCATGGAAGACTTCCAAAGAGCACGGGAAACAACCTTTTTCAGGTGGCTGATTCAACATACCCCATGGTTAAACGAACCCTCTAATAAAAATCACAACAAGCGCCAAGCGGAAGCACAAGGAAGAGTGCTACCCTGCTGAGCAAAGCTTGCAATTTTTTCTCTTTTACCGTATCCCAAATACTTTGTTTTGGCCTCTTATCTGCAATCTTAGAATGTAGTGAGAGCCGTGGTCTGTAAAATCAGGGCTCGCGTCATCGATTCCGCGTCTGCGGACAGCGGGTTCCACTGCCGCGCAGGCTTGGTGGGTTATTGCTATGGACGACATCTAATGATAAATGCGCATAAGAAGCTATATATGACAGGTGAGAATGTGACGGCAATCTCCGAGTATAAATTAGCCATCTTATTGCTGCGACTTTTGCGACCCGCGGGTGGACTGGCGGCGGATGACTGGATTATTAGTAAAGTTAAGCCCCGAAACGCGTTCTCTCCCTTCCATCACAGAAGTTAGGGCGTTTCTCGAGAAAGGTTGCGATTCGTGATGTCCCATAGCAGGAGTCCGGCTAAGGTTGGATGTGCGCCGCCGCATGCGCGTTTCAGTATCCACAATTTCTTCCTGGTCCAGCGACTCAGACGGGAGTAAGATGGCACGGTCTAGGCTGTACGGCAGACCACGGTGGCGTCCACGAATTTGCATGGCAATGATCACGAGTACGGATATGACCTTGAACTGACTAACAAATGAGGCATTCACCCCAGGGTAGCCAAGCGAGAGGCCAACGGTACCGTAGGCAGAGACAACTTCGAAAAGCACAGCCCAAATTTGGAAAGCATATTCGCTCGTATCCTCTAAACGGTCGCCTTCCACGATTGTGATAATAAAGAGGCCCAAAAAGACATACCAAAGATCGAAACTCAGCTGTTTCCTTAAGTGAGTACCAATGTAGCTTGGCGCCGTCTTGTTTTCATCGTTGGTATCCTCATCGATGTCGTAGACTCCCAAGCTTTTCTTCGTAGACATTGGTCCGTCGCATCGAGATGGCAATGGGAAAAACGGAGATATACATCATGATCATATATGAAACCTGGACGGCAGGGTGTAACTCTGAGAGCGAGGCAGCCGAAAATCCGGCGGTTCGAGTGCAGGAAGCTTTGAAAAGTCCGGCTACAATCTTGACTCGTGTTGATAGCCTGTGACAGTTGCGTCATTGAGCTAAGACAAGTTAGTGCTTATAGAAAAAACGAGACAGAGCACTTACATCCAGGATAATGAAGAATATTAGATCAATGCCGTTCAATAATACGAGAATCGCGAAAAGCCACCAAGTCGCATTGCGTGGAAATAGAAGCGTGAAACACCGTCGAGGATGATCCAAAAGAAAATTTAGCTCCTCCCAAAGGGGAGTTTGTTTCGAAACGACCTTTGACATGGCCCAGATGATGAGGCGAAGCATGCACGGGAACCCTGTATTGCCGATTATGATGAGAAACGTCATGAGCAGGAGCGGAAAGATTGCGGCTTGGAATGAGATGATCGAGTCGGGAGTGATAGCAAATCCAAGATCGTTAAATGCTGACGCTGCCATGAAAATTGCCCACCATGGGCGGCCCTGTCCGGCCTCTTTCACAACTTCGCCCCAATGGGTTTCCATGATCTAAGGCGCTAGACAAATGATCTCGAAGATATGAAATAAGACATAATACAAGATCAAGACGACTGCTAGTGTTTTCAGAGACCGATATTCAATGCCTCCGAGCTCATTTCGCTGCTCTTCCGTGAGATCAATGAAATTTGAGTTGCGTCCAACCGTCGCATCCCAGCTGAGATAAGGAAGCGTGGGCCGACCCTTTTCTTGCGTCAGAGACCGGAAAATCCCGGTGAAAGTTGGCTTGCGGGTGAGTGGCTGAGCAAGCGGAGACGGATCGCCCTCTTCCTTTGTCTCCCATATTGTAGGTGAAGGATCTGAATTTCGGGTGGTTGTCCACGATGTATCTAGATCATTGATCGTGGTGTGCGGGCCGTTCGATTGGGGAGTGTCGTCTTGATCTAAACTCCAAAAGCTTCGCGGTTCGGATCGAGCAGATCCAGTTCTAGTGAGCTTGCTCCCGTCGCTGTCGTCATTGGCGACTACTTCTGGTATATCACCGCGGTCATAATCTCGGGGACTCGGAATACGCAAGGCACCCCTGTCCTTTCGTTGATTTTCGAGAAATGCAATATGATGCTCAGGACTAAGCTGAGGAATGGGTAGGTTGCCAAAATCATGATTGACGGCAGTGTTCAGGTGGGCCTTGTTTCTCTCTAGGTGGGGCGCACTGCTAGCACTGGATGTGGGCGAAACAGAATGCGAGTCGCTCTCTTCTGGCGACTTGGGAAGGTTTCCCGATGTGCCTCTCTCGCGGGTAGAGTGTAACACCACTATAGGACGCCCATTGATTCCAGATCCTCCCTGGCTGTGAGAGTGCAGATGGCCGTCTTCGCTGATTGTCTGAGGTCGAGACCTGGTACTGCGGAGCGACCGAGCGTTGCGGACGACGTGCTGGAAGCGTTTCTCGAACCAGTAAAGACGGATAAAGACAACAGCTGTATGAATGAAAATAGGGGTAGTAAGCATAGTAACGCAGTAGAGGATGACCTGCTGGTACGTATGAAGCAGGTTGAAGTCGACCGTATTCAGGCCACTTTGCGTGGCAGCGCCCGCAGAGAAGAAGAGCGCATCGATATACTTGAGATCACTTCCAGGATAATGGAGGTAATCAGAATTGTCGATATGATATAAAGATAGTGAATGAGTATGAAGTTCAGATGTAAATCCTTCAGGCACGGAATGTGGGACTTCAACTTAAGGGCCGAGCGGGGGATAGCGGGCAACATTCCGGGGCGGGCGACGGCTGCACCGTCGTGTGCGGAGGAGGGATGATCAGAATATGTGAGCTGTTCGGAGAAAGCGGTGGTATGAGGGCACAGATCGAGATCAGTCCAAATTGCTTTGCAGATAATCCAGGTATGAAGACCAGCCGCCACGCGGCGCTCCGGTTGCCAAGCCGAAGGAGCGCCGCGCCGATCAGCTGCCCAAACAAGGGGTGTCACCAATATGCTGGGAACACCGATGTTAGCCTCTGGTCATGGTGGTAGAACAATCACGAAGAAAAGGGCAATTCGATGTATTGAGGACAAGACAGAGGAAACGGAAAGAGTAGAAATAGAAGAGACGAAACGATGAGAGGAAAAATGGACCCAGATGGTGTGAGAACGGGACCTGGAGCTGAGGAGCGACGCAGGTGGCAGGCACAAACTTATTTGCGTTGGCTTCTTTTACCGACAGACTCTTGCAGTTGCAGCGAGGCAGATGGTGCCATCGGATTGGCATTGCATTCCTTGCGCGCGTGCTAATTCGCCAGTTCAGAGACGCACTCAGATTATCGTCTGAAGCTATTGCCACCGAGTCCAACCATAATTGGGAGAGGCAGCTTTACCGAACTTGGCGCCAAGAGTGGACGGACGACACCCGTGTGCAGGCAGCAGCGATGCTTCCTCTAGCGAACCGCTTGGAGCTAAAAAGGAGGATTCTGTGAGGCATTTCCTTTTCCCCCGGACATACCGAAGCCTCCGCAATCATGTGAAACTTAGTTAGCCTTGGAAGTGTCCTGCTTGAGGTGCCACTGCATCTAGGTCTGTATCGAGTCCAGAGAGTGTCTCTGTATTCATCTGAAATGAGGCTGCTCGTCTTGACTTTCGGAACCTCCCTGTGAGCACATAGGCAGTAATTGCATCGCCTTGGCGCCAAGAGCACCGCCGAACTTGGGCCGGAACACAGACTTTGCGTCATGACTGATTGCCAACGCCAAACCACGATACAGCACACCAAGTCATATTGTCAAAATGCGGGACCATGGGGTTTGTGCAAACTTTTCACACGCCACGATATGAGGACGCTGCACGAGTTTTCTCATATGTCCTCATCATCAGCGGCCTATCTTTCAAGTTTTTACCCTGGGAAGCCGCAGCTTTTTGTGCCTGATAGCACGCATTTCCTCTCCAATACCTTCGGCCGATTGCCATTGGAGAGAGACTTCTAATATTCCCAGTTGTTTGCCTTCGCCATTTTCTGACCTCCCTCGGCACGTGCCAAGTTCCCTAGTTTCTTGGCAGTATTTCACAGATTTGACGAGGCACTCCCCGCTGCTTTGATTTTATTCCAAGGCTTCGTCCTAAACAGTCAAGATTCGCGCGTTGAACTCGACAACAAATTGGTTTTAAGCACAGATTTTCTCCATCATAACCCAACTTTATCCGTATTATATACCTAATTCAGGATGCCTCATTGTTTTTTGCCATTCTTGCAGCGCCTGCGCAAACACTCGACTTCTGTAACATGTGCGGGAGATATCGAGCTCGACGAGGAGAGTAATCGCTTACTCTCCATAGAGGGCCTAACCTTGCGGGATATGGTACCCTCGCCCCGAGGCAAGTTTTCGTCCACTGGCACTGGGAAATATAATACAACCAAAAAAGATAGATTTGTGAGGACTAGTGGTGGGCATAAACATTATCTGAGCCCGCCAAGGCCGAGAAGACATTTTTGGAGAAGCAACGACAGCGAAGAGCTTTCAGGCAAAAACAAGCTATTCAATAGCTTTAAGTCGCAGTGGATGGAAGGAAAACAACTGAAAGAGACCAGTTTGGCAGGGTGGCCCATCGAGAATCGCGATTTGGAAGCCATTACCCAGCGATATGGGGAAATCAAAATGGTAGCCGGGTATGGCTCTCATGCACTTGTATTAATATCACATAAAGTGCGCAACTGGGGTCCACAACTCGATCGTTACTATGCTATAAAGATCTTCCGCCACGCATCAGCTCAGACCGAGTCTGACTATTACAGACGTGCGACCTCGGAATTCTCGATCACTTCCTCCCTACATCATCAGAATATCATCGAAGCCTTCGAGATCCTCCCCTTGGATTACGATAGTCTCTGTGTGTGTATGGAGTATTGCTCAGGCGGAGATTTGCATGCACTGATTGTGTCTTCACGTCGACTATGGGAAGATGAGGCAGATTGTTTCCTGAAACAGCTGTTGTGCGGGATTCTCTATATCCACGAGATGGGGATCGCTCATCGTGATTTGAAGCCGGAAAATCTTCTGCTTACCAACTATGGCCGCCTCAAGATTTCTGGTTTTGGCCATGCAGAGTGCTTTCGTCTTGCCTGGGAAGATCAGGTTCATATGTCTACCAGGCGCTGTGGCTCAGCACCATATGTATCACCGGAGCAGTATCTTGCGCAACCGTTTGATCCCAGATATGCCGACATCTGGGCTGCCGCTATTGTTTACATAGCTATGAGAGCTGGGCGGAATCCTTGGAAGTCGGCAACAGTCAAGGACGAATGCTTTCGAGACTATACTGGAGACTGCAAAGCTGGAAGCCAGTATTTCCTCATCAAAGACATAACCCATGTCAGGTTATCACTTTCCTTTCGTTGTTTAGATGGCTAATTCTTTTTCTTACAGGAGCGGAGTTGCGCGATCCTACATTCCATGCTGAATGTCACACCCGCGCATCGACCAGGAGCGGCGGAGACTCTCCGTTCCCAGTGGCTTCAGGAGGTGCATTGTTGTCAAGCTACCACCAACGCAGGACTTCCTGGCTAAGGCCTCTTATATTCTGTATGTACTGCTGTTGGGATGGCTCTTTACGGTTTGTCAGCTAGAGGTTTCCTCATGTTCAGCCATTCTGCGACTCGGTCACCTTCAGCGCAAGAAATATCTTCCATGGCTCACACGTTTTGTTTATGAACTAGGCATTCAACAGATAATAATATGAGATGAGTCACTTATCTCTGAATCTTGCTGTAGCTGGCAGCGCTTGACAATGTGGCAAGCTCTAATTTTGACAGCACCTACCTATATGCACGTCTTCAAAGGGGATGCCTAGCAAGATCAACTAAACATAAGCGAGATCTGGCTTCAAGTGAAAAGCCCAAACAAGCACAATCATCAGGACAGTTTTGAGCGCGAGAAGTAGCGCATGAACTATGTAATGACTCTATTGACCTTAGAACTCTATTACACTGGGAAGATGAGAGGCTATTACTTCCAATAGACGGCACGCAAACAAGTTGGGAACCAGAGACATGGAGAGAGCGCTTCGACTACACTTTCATGCGACGCAATTTTCCAAAAGCATTCAGACTTGTTTCGTTGACTGTCTTCAAGAGTCAAAAGTTAGAGCTAAATAAATAGGACATTTCACGCAAACTCCTCGCATCTAATTTCTGTTAATCACTTTCCATGCTAAGAGAAAAAGCGCGGTTCGGTGGGGTGTTTTTGGTCTTACTGACGGTATTAACACAGAAAACCTTATGAGGGGCGTTCCAGTCTCGGTGATTATCACATTGGCTGCATTGACCCGTTCGGACAAATTTCGAGCATATCGCCAAGACACAGCAAGTGGCAATCAGTGTCATTTTGTGTTGGGCAGAATTCCCAGATCTGTCTCATAATCTTGGCGCCAAGGCTATATAAGCTTGGCTTCCCATTACGTAGGGTTTGAATGGCAATTTCTGAAAGCAGTAATCTCCCAGCCCGCTTTCGGCAGTCTGGTATTTGTGCAAATCTTTCATTCTGTGTCAGATCTTGATACTAATAGAGCTCCTTCTCTCTGTTCTCCGAGCCCAGCGCTGAACTCGTTAATTAGCGATCTCTGGGAAGGTAATCACATCGAAAACGAATAATAATGCAAGTTGAGAAGCATAGCATTTCCCCCTAACCAGGAGCTTGTGCGTGCTCACTCAGCCAGCTAGCTCGCTCGCTGACTTACGTAGGTCTAATAGAGGAGCTCGGCATTGCGCAAGAGGAAAGCTTGACCCGAAGGAATTCAGTCGGCGTCTCCAGGAATATGGCCATTATAAACCGGATCGAGGCGAGGCAACTAAATGATCGAGATCCTCGCTCAAAGTTTCTCAGTTCGTATCCTGGCGCTCGATTAAATAGCCACAGATGAAAGCGCATGACAAAGGATAAAGCTTACTCGGTCAGACTCGGTCAGTCTTGAGGGCCCCGTAACCTTGGTTAAGCCCACTGTCATATTTTTATTTTGGTTTTCGCCCGACTGAAATCCCCAAATTACATCATGGTGATTTAATCTCTATTTTCACAACTCTTGGATGGGTACACTGGTTTGATGCCTAATTTCTGGGGAGTGTGTCATTCCTTTGCTCATGCAGCAGCCTAGGAGACTTCTGGATTCGTCCTCGCACGGCACTGCCCCCACACTTGGAGCTCCAACGCTTGGCGGGGGAAAGTCGAAATCTTCGTAGCGCCGTGCACCCAAGGTCTCCGTTCCCCGGACCCTCTTCATAGGCCGTTTGCCCACTGATCATCCACTATGGTTGGTTGCCGTGTTTCTTCCTTGGCCAGCCCAACCTCTGGATGCAGCCATCGCTCTGGGCGCCAAGCTATTTTCAGCTTTTTCACCAATAGCTGCTATCAATGATTCTCCATTTCACATTGCACACACGAGACAGAGATTTCACGGAAGCACTTTCCTGGGTGTTTAAGAAGTTGGGCGCGCGCCATCGTGTTGCTAAATTTTTTGGTCATCCTTACTTCACCAAGCTGATTCTTTCATTCCCCCTTAAGAGCATTGTTTCCTTGAATTGTCACCGAAGGAGCTATTGGACGATTTGCTTGAGGCAATGGCAAAAGAGAAAGTCGCAGGGCCGGGCGGAGTACGTCCTGGCCATGCGGAGCTGAGCCAACCTGCCTATTGCCTTTCCTTTGAAGTCGTCCTGAAAGAAATTGGCACGGACATTGACGAAGGGTTGACCAAAGAGGAGGCCGCCCGTCGCCTTCAGCAGTACGGCCAGAACAAGCTTGATGAAGGCGAGAGCGTCTCCATTTTCAAGATTCTCGTGCGCCAGGTGGCCAACGCAATGATGCTAGTTAAGCGGCCCACTTTACTTTTTTGTTGAATTTTGCTTGCATAAGAGCTCCCAGAGTCTGATCCAATTCTATGTTGACAGGTCCTGATTCTGGCCATGGCGGTCAGTTTCGGAATTCAATCCTGGATTGAAGGTGGTGTTATTGCAGCAGTCATTGTTCTGAACATTGTCGTCGGCTTTTTCCAAGAGTATGCAGCTGAAAAAACGATGGAGTCCTTACATAACTTAAGCTCTCCCACTGGAACTGTTACTAGAGGGGGCGAAACCTTTTCGATTCCGTCCACTGACATTGTCCCTGGCGATATGATCGAATTGAAAACCGGCGACACCATTCCCGCGGATGTCCGGTAAGTACTTGCCGTCCCCTGCGTTTGCTCCTCGAAAGGTTGCCATATTGGCTGCTAGATAGACCTGATCTGACACACTGCAGGCTAGTGGAAGCCGTGAACTTTGAGACCGATGAAGCACTTCTGACCGGCGAGTCTCTGCCCGTACAAAAGGAGTGCAACTCTACCTTCAAAGAAGATACTGGCCCCGGAGACCGGCTGAATATCGCCTATAGTTCCAGTACAGTCACACGCGGCCGTGCTCGAGGTGTAGCCGTTAATACGGGCATGGCGACCGAAATTGGATCAATCGCTGCTGCCCTCCGTGCCACTAACAGCAAACGTCGTCCAGTAAAGCGAGGCCCGGGCGGCGAGACCAAAAAGCGCTGGTATGTCCAGGCATGGACACTGACCGGAACTGACGCAGTTGGCCGCTTTCTTGGAGTTAATGTGGGCACTCCATTACAGCGTAAGTTGTCTAAACTTGCAATCCTGCTGTTCGGCATTGCTGTACTCTTTGCCATTATTGTGATGGCAGCGAATCTGTTTTCCAGTGACAATGAAGTTATCCTATACGCCGTGGGGACTGGTCTCTCTATGATCCCTGCTTGCTTGGTGGTTGTCCTTACGATTACTATGGCGGTCGGTACCAAGCGCATGGTCGAGCGAAACGTTATTGTTCGGAAGTTAGACTCGCTCGAGGCACTTGGAGCAGTCACGAACATCTGTTCCGATAAAACTGGTACCTTGACCCAGGGAAAAATGGTAGTTAAAAAGGCCTGGATCCCTTCGTGCGGTACATACTCTGTCGGTAACTCGAACGAGCCTTTCAATCCAACTACTGGAGATGTGACTTTTACTCCCGTACCGCCTCTCGAGTTGGTAAATGAGAAGGAAGGCCCCACGGTCGAGACCGTCGAAGGTCTGGTTGATGGCAACCGTCCTCTTGAAGATTTCCTGAATGTTGCATCCATGGCCAATCTATCTCACGTCTTCAAATCGGAGGAAGGCGAATGGCATGCACGAGGCGAGCCGACTGAGATTGCCATCGAAGTATTCGCCTCCCGCTTCAACTGGAACCGAGACCGATGGACAAAGGGCTCAAAGGCTGTGTGGCACCAGAAGGCAGAATTTCCGTTTGATTCAACCGTGAAGAAGATGTCCGTGATCTTCAGCAGAACGAAGCCAGATGGTGAAGAACAGGACATGATCTTCACCAAAGGCGCCGTCGAGCGAATTATAGATTCCTGCACAACCGTTATTTGGGATCAAGAATCCTCTACCGCGGTACCACTGACTGACCAAATGCGCGAGAAGATTCTCCAGAACATGGAAGAGCTTGCGAAACTAGGCCTACGTGTTTTGGCTCTCGCACATCGACCATATAAGGAGGAATCTTCTTTTCTTGAGGGCTCTAACATCAACCGCGATGAGATTGAAAAGGGCCTCTGCTTCCTTGGTCTTATTGGGTTGTATGACCCTCCACGTCCAGAAACCGCGGGCTCGATTGCGGCCTGCTACAGGGCTGGTATCACGGTGCACATGGTGACTGGTGATCACCCTGGAACTGCCAAGGCGATTGCCCAGCAAGTGGGCATTTTACCTGCACAGATGTCAGCAGTCGGTGCTGATGTGGCTGATGCCATGGTCATGACTGCTGCTCAATTCGATCAACTCTCTGATGATGAGATTGATAATCTCCCCACTTTACCATTGGTCATTGCCCGCTGTGCTCCTCAGACAAAAGTTCGCATGATCGGCGCATTGCACCGACGTGGTCGATTCGCAGCCATGACTGGGGATGGCGTGAATGACTCTCCATCCCTAAAACACGCGGACGTAGGTATCGCCATGGGTCAAGCAGGCTCTGACGTCGCAAAAGACGCATCAGACATCATCCTCACGGATGATAACTTTGCATCTATCCTAAATGCCATCGAAGAAGGCCGCCGCATCTTTGATAACATCCAAAAGTTTGTCCTGCATTTGCTCGCTGAGAATATCGCCCAGGCTTGTACGCTGTTAATTGGATTGGCCTTTAAAGATCAGGACTCGAAGTCTGTATTCCCCTTGGCTCCTGTTGAAATCCTGTGGATCATCATGATCACCTCTGGAATGCCTGACATGGGTCTTGGCATGGAAATCGCGGCACCAGATATTATGGACCGCCCGCCACAAGCAAAGCAAGGTATTTTCACCTGGGAGGTTATTGTCGATATCCTCGTCTATGGCTTCTGGACCGCAGCACTCTGCCTCGCAGCCTTCAGTCTGCGCATGTGGGGCTTCGGCGATGGCAATTTAGGCAGTGGCTGCAACCGCGAGTACTCTGACCAATGCGAGCTCGTCTTCCGCGCTCGCGCAACCACATTCGTCTGCCTAACATGGTTCGCGCTCTTTCTCGCCTGGGAAATGGTCAATATGCGCCTCTCGTTCTTCCGCATGCAGCCCGATAGTACGAAATATTTTACGCAGTGGATGTACGATGTATGGCGCAATAAGTTCCTCTTCTGGTCCATCATGGCTGGGTGGATTACTACCTTCCCGATCTTGTATATTCCTGTGTTGAACACTGTTGTTTTTAAGCATACGGGTATTTCGTGGGAATGGGGTATTGTCTTTGTCGAGGCCATTCTGTTCTTTGCTGGTGTTGAGCTGTGGAAGTGGTCGAAGCGAGTATACTTTCGCCGTGAGAAAAAGAAGGTACAAGATCAGAGTGCGAGGCCGATAGGGGACCAGAGCAGCTACACTGAAGATGCCTAACGATTGCTCTCCCTCGCTCAAGCTCAATTTGAAATTGAACGAGGGATACTGTCATTACTGGATCTGGCGATGTATTATCGTTTCTAGACTCATTGGTACCTAGCTATTTATTTTCGGCAGATGCGTTATAGAGTTTATTAGGAGGTAGATAGAGGGATGAGGTTAGCCTTGTTAATGGTGATCATCAGCAGGGAACGGTTGGATTTGTGTTCGGGGGGCTAGATAGAGGTAGTCAGGTAGATATAGTTTTAGAGGAATAGTAGCAGATTGCCGTTGTGAACAATGAGCTTTCTTGGTATTTGACATGAGGTTTACCAGAAAGTCTTAGAGCTAGGGGCCACTTGGAATCATGCCCTCTTTAAGTAAATCAGCGCTGCAATAGCTACCCACCATAACTCTTGGTCGACTCCCGCAGAAACTTCTTTCAGGGGTCAAAAACCCAATCTCCCCCAGTCGGTATACGTTGCGAAAATCAGTCCCACGCAGGAGTATTCACCCTTCTCAAAGTAACATTTATAGTTCCTCTTCCTCAGTGCCCACCAGAAACTTTGGGAAGCTACAGCCAGTGTGATTCGCCGAAAAGAGCTCCCGAGCCCATCAAAGAACGCACAAAATACGGTCGGGATCTCCGAGTGCCGTGCAGAGAGAGCGGAGCTCTAATATCATATCGTTTGTCATGGTCACGGTTTTCCCACATTCCTCAATTTTACTTCCAGCCAAGATCCAGGTTTCGGCCCAGAGCTGGCAGGCTCAATTCCCTACAAAGATGCTCCTTCCAAATCAACGCATCGATTGCTTATCTCCTTGATTCGCAGGGCCCCAGAGGCAGTACTATAGATGAGGAAACTGCCGGTAATATGATATTCCGCTCCGGTCGCGTCGATTTCCCAGGAAATTGCCGCGCCCTCTGGAGGCGGTGAGGGGGTGTCTTGACCTTAAAAAACCGCCTCCTAGGAGATCGTCACGATGTCAGAAACCAATGCGATCGGTTATAAGCACGTCAATAGGGAATCCTTGACCGACCACTGGGTCCCGATAATTTCTGTTGATCACCCCAGCTTCAAGGAACCTACGCATCTGACCCATTGCTCCTTACAATCCTGCTCCCACCTGAATATACCACGACCATGAAGCTCAACAATTCTCGGAAGCTCAATCGAGAGCTTCACTTCATGCAAGCGCCTCCCCCCTTATCAAATTACAGGCCCGACACTCAGATCTAAGCCTTAGCAGCAAAGTTATTTTGGAATAAATAACTTATGCAAGGAAAATATCCAACACGTTTCAGTTAGCCGCGAACGAAGACTCAAAGATCCTACCTACCGGCTTCCGAGCCCGTTCAAACACGTCTGCACGAGGACTGCGGCTCGGTATGGTGACTGGGATACTTCTCCTGATCCAGCACAGCCTTGCGATAATACCCGTTCCGAAACCTCTCCACGGACACCTGGCGGAACCTTTCGAGAACCTGCAACATCCCATGATACTTCCTCGAGAGAGGGTACCTCTCGTCTGCCTCCGACGCAGCAACAAATGCATTTATAACCCCTCGGGACACATAAAGCCTATAAACTGCCATTGAAACAAAAACCATCCGCCCCTCAAAAAAAAGAACCACCGTGCGAAACTACTTGCGACTCGTTAACGAAGCCCCATGCACATGCGACTCCAGAGAAGCAATTACCGCCTTTCAAGAACCTTCTACCGAAGCTGAAGGAAGGCTGGGAATATATCCTTGGATTGGAAGGCCCGCAGAGAATCGCATTTCTTCTGCGCACTACTTCGTTTCGAAGCTGGTTGTCTATTGTTTTATGGTGACCTGACGTGTTTGCCAATTGGTGTGAGCTTGATAAAACGTGGCCCAGAGCAAGGGGAAGAAGGAGCTTAATATGGCGTTCGTTCCATAGACTTTATTAAAGGCTTATTAGTAATGAATGGGACGTGCTGTTGCACAACACTGCCGCAGAGTTTCTCATGATGGTAACTAAAAGAAATTCCCCCCTTTAATATCTAGCAGACTGAGCCTTTGACTCCTAGTATCACGTGATGTCCGTGCACTGGATTACCCTTGTGCATGAAGCCAAGAGAGCGCTGAAATGGTGAGACTCGTAGCCGCGCGCGACCTACGCGCCTACGCGTATATATGCCCAAGCGTTAGGAAAGACAGATCTGACCTCGTATAATTTGCATCATAGTTCCTCGCTACTGTTGCAATGCTGCTTCCATCAGTGCGCCCACCCTCTCGTCTCTTGCAGCAAGCTGCTGCAGCCGAGGCGCTTGAGCCACGTCGGCATTCTCTGGGCTGCCCTTCGATACAATGGTCACGGTCTCCAGGCGTTAAACGGCTCCGGGGCCAGATGTTACATTTAAAGACTGCTCGTTCTTCGAAGCAGCATCCTCTTTCAGCCATGCGAGAGACTCGTTAGGCAACATGACGGCCTTGTCAATAGCGACCGGCAAACCGCGGTGACGCCCGTGCAAAGCGACCACTGCTAAGATGAGTTTGCTGGGCGAATGCCACACGCCACGAAACGACCGGTTTCCGCCAGGGTAGCCGATACTGATCCCTACACAGCTATAGGTCGAGACGACTTCGAATAGAATATTAAAGGTTGAATACCCCACTGGATCGAGAGTGTAATTGCGGGATTCAATAATCGAAATAAGGAGGACGGAAAGTGCGAGCCACCAGAGGTCATGGGTGAGCTGGTCTCTTAGTTGCTCGCGGACGAAATCTCGGAAGGTGCCTTTCTTAGCAAGAAGATGGTGTCTTAGTAGTATCATGAACATGCTTTGGGTCGATTGTTGGTTGTAGACGGCATCCGCGGCATAAATTCTTAAGGAACGTTCATCATAGACATTTGTGTGCCTGAGGTGTGGACATGTTGGTATGGGGGTATTAATAGTTTAAGACTGCAACGACCTACCTCATCGTGACCAGCACAGGGAATGGTGACAGGTACTAGCCAAGCACGTGAGCTCTAAAAATCCAATGAAGGGAGAATGCCAACCATCATGAGAACTAAATAAGTGTTAGCCCAGATCGGCCGTGCAGAATCAAAGGATTTGGCTCTCACCATATAAGAAAAGAAGACCTTGTTTCAATTCGGCGATCGTGACAATCGAGAATCCGCCAGTGCGAACAGCTGTAGATCCAATATATTAGTAAGGCCAGTGGACGAGATCAATACCACATGCCGAGTGCTTGAGATAGACCGTCCAGAATACGGAAGCCCATCGGTAACGCTTCAACTTCTCTATTTCCCAATGAGAGAATCTCGAAGCTCGCCCAGTTAAGGCCATTCAACACAATAACAGTCCCTAACAGATACCATGTGTGGCAAGTTGGGAAAAGGTTCGTGTATACCTGGCTAACGTTAGACGTCAAATACCTTTGGAGGAACTTATTATCATGGTGTACCCTTCTGGGATGGTCCAGGATAAAATCCAAAGTAGCCCTCCAACTCTCCCACTCTGGTCGATCTGGTATGGCCCTCCGAAATGACCAAACTATGAAGCGCAAAATGCATGGATAGAGCGTATTTCCGGCCAGAATCAAAATTCCCATGAAGATGAGGGGGATGGCTCTGTATAACTAATCAGCATGCGTTCGATATGCAGTAAAATGATCAGGGGTTTCACTCTGTCTGTAAAGCGCTCATGTTCGCATCTAGAATGCTCATTCCGCTATTCACAAACGCTGAAACCGCAAAGAAAGCTCCTACCCAAAAAGGTGATAACCTATTTTCTCGGGCGACTTGCGGATTACGAAACTGTAGCCAGCTTCCCATTCCTAGTGCGCCAAGACAAACAAACAATAGCCAGTATAGAGGAATCAATACTGATAAGAAGGAAACTGCTTTGTACTCGGACCCCAGGATTTTCTTTCTCTCTTCGAAGCTTGACTTATGAATTTGAGACCTTCGGATGAGATGTCCCTTAGGCTGGAAGTACTTAAGCGTTACTCCCAAGAATCTGGTTGATAAACGAAGTGGGTCCGGCTTGTTGATGGGGAAGTAGCTATCTCTATTCCTGCCAGACTGGCCTTCCAAGCTACCGTCAGGTAGCAGTGACCCCTGTTGGCCATGCATGGCATCCTGACCAACAATGTCTGTCGAAACAAGGTTAGCATTGTTTGTTAAGCAACTCAAAAACTCTGTAGGAGCGACATGACTTGAAAAGCCTTCCAATTTATTGCTTTCGCAGAAAGAGGGCACAACCTCAAGATCAGACATTGATATGTCGTGAGCTGGCCTTCGCGTAAGGGCATTGGAGTGCGCTCGAAATTTATGCTGAAAAGCCCTTTTTCGAACATGAAGCACTGTAACTGAGATGAGGATAGTATGTCCCGCCATGAGAAGCAGGAACAAAATAATCTGCTGGGAGATGCTTAACGTAGATGCTTCGACCTGACGGAAATTAGCTTTGGCTCGTTGTTGCCATTGTTTAGGAAGTCAATGGGGTACCGTGTTTAATCCAGCACCAGTGATGGCGCTAACACACATGAACAAAGAATCAACGTAAGAGATTCTTAAGGGATTAGATAGCCCCCAAAAGATGAGGCTGATAGTCAACGAAGTCGCGACAAAATAGATATAGTGAACAGTGATATAATTAAACGGGAGGATGATAGATATCATGCTTTGGCCTTGGAGTCGTAACCAATGCCAATCTATCAAATTTTCTTTGTTAGTGACTGTTGCTCAAGAAATGGCGAAGCTTCCGACCAAGTGAAGGAAGAATAGCTGATACCTATGGCTATTGAAGGCAACATAGCGTAGAAATGTATTTTTGAGGAAGGGACAAACGAAGACCATATATTTATATCCAAGAGTTGTCTCTTCGAAACGGTAGGGATACAGATAAGAACCGCTGATCTCCCTGAGAGGATCAGAAATCTAGCATATATCATTAAAAACAGCTTCCAGACTATTAGGTCGGCCCAGTAAGGAGAACTGAGCATTTTTTCTCCCTTGGCCGGTTTTCATGCAAGGAATGGCGGGAATGTAGAGACGAAACGAATAGCCGGGGACTGGGATTACAGGATGTAAAGGGTTGTGGCACAGAAGGCTTCAATCTCGCGGCACGAATTCCTGCACTGTCAGCTTTAAAGCTTTCTCAGTCAAATCTAGGACGGAGATGAGTTTAATATAACTAAGCTGTCATGTATGATGTGCTCAAGTAGACCGAGCGATGTTCAAGTGGTGGAAGAAAACCTTGGTAGAGCAATCATTTACCGTCCTCCGCTAGGCTGTATGTAACTACTTAATCTTACCTAAATGTAGTGGCTTTAAGCCTGTCTGGTCATCTATCCCTTCATACTCGCTGTCCCGCTGGTCGGAAGTCCAGCTGGTAGGGCAGGCCTCGATGGCGTCCGCGTATCATCATCGCGCAGACCACAAGTTTACTAAAGGTTGTGAACTGCCCAGATAGCGACTGCTAACGGTTGGGTATTTAAGAGTCAACCGACGTTCCCGCTGCAAATTCTTAGACACAGGCAAAAAATAGTTGCTGGTAAAAGTTATCGGGAAAAGAATGCACATACTAGGCCGATGGTCGCTCGAAAAATATAGGAAACACTGCAAACACCTATCCTTAGTCAGCTGAAGGCTCAAATGGGGAATTATGTGAAGTAACCAAGAAGATGTACCAAAGGTCGAAAGTGAGCTGGTTACAGACGTGAGTCAAAAGTATATGTTCTGCTGTCCTTCCTGTTCATCTCTTCATCAGATGGATATATTCCCAAGGCCTTCTATTCGTAGATATTCGAGGGGCGGATACCGGATGATCCCATCAATGTCATCCTTTCCTGCCAATGGAAAAGGATCGAACGGATGTCCTCTTATCTGCTACATTTCACTATTGACTTTTGTAGATGAACGTTCTCCACTAGTGCCAGAAAAATTGTAAAAATCTTTACGACAGGCCGAAAATAACAGTAAACTTTCGCAAACAACCGAAGAGAGGGGTTCTCCGCCGCACTCCTCAAATAACTGCTGCCTAGGGACGCCATTTCAGAGAGTTGCGAAGGGAAAAAGAGCCGATGTGTCTATTTTCGCCAAGACCAGCATGTTTCCGGTGGGGCACTGCCAACTGTACCATGTGACGCAGGGAAACCTCACTATTCTCAACCATCACTGCAGCATTTGCGCAAGCATTCACATCCTCTAGCACTCGAGAAAAATTCAACCAGAAGAAAGGTCAGCCCCTTGAAAGGCATGGCCTCCTCGCCCCCAGAAGGGACCGACTTACCCACAGGCGATTTTTGCTGCCCGGCGAGGCGGGCGAAACCAATGTCTCACAATATCAGGCAGTTCTATCTACTCAAGTACTCTCGAGCCTTCAAAGAGGTCCTATATTTACCTTTCGTAAAAGGCGTGCCTGGTTTGGAAAGGCTGTGGAGGGTGAGGATCGGTCGAGAAATCTCCATTTGAGCAGGATGCGTGTGCGTTCGAGTTGGTTCTCAGAATACGAGCACAAAGATTACCAACATGATTGAGACGCCTTGGAAGCAAAGCTGCCGAATTTCGAAGCGATTCGTACTCAAGGCGCTGCACACAATGCCTTGAAAATAACCAATAACACCGTAGGTTGACAGCACGTGGGCTCGACAACTGATACACTATATAGAGCCTCATTTCAGCACATCCGCCGGCTGTCTCAGTTGATTCAAAGTAATATAGGAAGAGTGCAAGATGGCCGAGGAACTCGACACAAGCAAGATCAAAGACTGGCGTTCAATCACTACGCTCGTTGTTTTTGGCCTCGCCAGTAAGTACCTATGATCTGTGTCCTGCTCGGTACCTGACAACCTACTCTTGTATAGATGTTGTCGTCCTCCTTCCCTTCCATATACCCCTCTATCTTCCTCGATGCCTTCTCAATACTGCTTTAGACGCTCTCAGTACCTGGAGAGTGATCAATGAGCGTCAACGTGATCAGGATACTGGCCGTTTCGTTCGCATATACCTTCCCTTCAATTTTGTGACAGCACCTTTGATTGCCGACCTATTGCTCTTAGCGGTTTCGGCGATTGGGCGCAAGGAGGTGTACGAGGGGACTATCAAAGCCGACAACATATCTCCTATCGATATTATGGTCTTCTTCCTCAGTCTTGCATACATCGCTATCTCCATCGATGCCTCTGGCTTTCTTCGCTATTTGGCATTTAAAGTTCTACAAAAAGGTGGTAAGGTTGGGCATAGACTCTATTTCTATCTGTATGCCTTCTTCTTTGTTCTTGGAAGCTTCATCGGAAATGATCCGATTACTTTGTCCGGCACTACCTTTCTTGCTTACATGATCCGTGTGTCGAGCAATATTTTGCATCCTCAAGCGTGGATATACGCCCAGTTTGCGGTCGCCAACATCGCTTCCGCAATCCTGGTCACCTCCAATCCCACGAATCTCGTGCTCACGAGCGCCTTTGAAATCAGATTTATCGATTATACGGCGAACATGATTGTCCCAGTTGTAATTACTGCCATCGTCCTGTTCCCCTTTTTGCTATACATTATCTTCGCAGACGAATCGTTGGTCCCACTATCAATCGAAATGCACGAGCTGCCGGAGGAAGCAAAGAACAAAAGCCCAGTGAACCCTAACATCCCTAAAAATGGAGGCATCGATAAAGTGCAGGGGAACGAGGCAGCAAGCAGCGAGGACGGCAAGCTGTTATCGCTCGAGGAAATCCTGAACCCTTTTCTCGATAAACGTGGAGCAGCTTTTGGTATAGCCATCATGGCTGCGACGCTCATCACTGTTTTGACGCTTGATGCAGCAAATCAGGGTCACGCGCAACCTGTTTTCTGGGTGACCTTGCCAGCTGCATTTGTCCTATTCTGCTGGGATATAGCAAATGGTTGGCTTCAGCGCCATGAGACACACGAGATTGCACGCAGGCGCCAAGAAGAGGTGGAGCGCATGCGCGCTGACCGGGTTGTGGGGGGTAGCGAATTAGCGGAAGACAGACGGAAGCCCCAGTTGACCGGGGCGCATGTTACTCCATCATCTGGCATTCTCGACCGAAGAAACCGTGGGACCCCAAGCGCGCCATCTACCATCTCGATGAATAACCAGCTACCTCACCAACAGTCGCTCCCGAGTAACGTGAGCACTCTCGACGAGGAGCAGGAATCAGTTCGCTCGAACCTGAGACCCCTACCATCGAACCCGGGTGGCCCTAGGGGCGCACAGGCGAGTGGGAGACTGCAACCATGGCCAGAACAGCAGGATCTCACTGGTGAACAGGAACCGGAGAAAGCCACACTTCAATCACTTGCCATGAACGGCTATCAATGGCTTCAGATGACTTTTCCTACAGCAACGGCTGTAGCATCGCGTATGCCCTTTACGCTTGTTCCTTTTTCCTTCGCCATGTTCGTCCTCGTGCAAGCTCTGGTCGCGAAAGGGTGGGTTGAGGTCTTCGCGTATGGCTGGAACCATTGGGTAACCCGTACGGGGACGGTGGGGGCGATTGGAGGAATGGGATTTTTATCCGTTATACTTTGCAATGTGAGACTATTATCTATACGCAGTCATTTGCTCAGCTGACCTGTCTTAGTTCGCTGGTACAAATATAGGTACTGCAATCCTTCTTTCCCGCATGGTGCAGACGTGGCAGGCTATCCATCTCGCCAAGGGTACACCTATCAGCGACCGCACATTCTGGGCTACCGTCTATAGTATGGCGCTTGGGGTCAATTACGGAGCGTTCAGCTGCGCGTTGAGCGCCTCACTGGCAGGACTATTATGGCGCGACGTCCTTGCACAAAAGCATATCAAGATCCGGGATCTAGAATTTGCTAAGGTAAATCTGCCTATTATTGGAATATCGATGGCAGTTGGATGCACAGTGATAGTAGGCGAGGTATATATGATGCGAGAGAATACCCCTTATAATCCTTGATGACGTTTCGAGATTTCTTTGACTAGCAAGTGTGATAAACGACTTCAGGCGAGATGGGAAGATGCTATGTTGGTGCTCATCTATATAAGTATCCAGTATTTTGCATTTAGCCTCCGCGAACCAACCTGGTGAGTTGAGATACCACTATGCGTGCCTGACTCTTTAGCTTTTGTTCGCATTTTTCCCCGAGTAGTCTTCAAGCATATTCCACAGTATCCGCGTTTATCACCAGGCAGGAGCAACGACTCCGTACCAACACAACCCAAGCACAGCACCTAGCAAAATAGCCGCTGCAGGTGGAACCTTAAACCACGCACTCTCAGCATAAGTAACAGCGGCGACAACAACCCACCAGGGCTCCTTTGCCAGACTTTGCCCATCACGTTCCCTGGGACTCAAATACCCTATTTCCCAAAGCCGGTACACAGCCGTAAACACTAATCCTACAGCCGATGCATTCACACCGCGAAGGAAATCGATCACATACTTCTGCTTTCGTAGAACACACCAGAATGACTGAATCGCGATAGCGAGGGCGATTCCAGGGAAGAATATCCCTAATCCACCGAGGAATGCACCAAAGACTGTCGGGTAGGATGTAGTTCGAAGGGCGAGTGCACCAAGAAAAACAGCAAAGTTAAAGTTTGGGCCAGGGAACGCCTGGATTATAGCGAGGCCGATTAAGAAGTCTCGACTGGAGACCCAGCCTGGGTCAACAACGTAGGAACGGAGTAAGGGGATGACAACTGGGCCACCGCCAAATATCACAGTGCCGGCGAGGTACATATTTGCGAAGAGATCAAGGGCCAAAGGGGGTAGTGAAACTTTGGCTCTGGAGACAAGTATGGCGATAAAGGACACTGCGGGTTCTGGATTAGCTCACGTGCATCATCATTCCAAATCCACAATGGGACATACCAAAGAAGAAAGCAACAATCATAATCCCAACACGAATACGAATCACATGGTCCTGTGACAGCCCTTCCCTTCCTTCTGAAGCCTGGGTATTAGTTTGTTGTTGCGGCAAAGCCCCCGCATCTGGTTTTCTCATCCGCAGCATCTCCATTCCCGGCTCCCGAGCTGAATTCCTTGTAGCCGTATCCCCCAAGCCCGTGGAATCGGGAGCATCACCTTCCGGCTCGGGCCGCCGATTCCTATTTTTCCACGCACTCTTCGCTCTCAGAATTTGCTGATACACCAACCCATCCCACAGCGCAGTAGCAACACCACCAGCAACCATAAGAACAGGGAAATACCAAAGTGCGCTATAACAGAGGCCAGCACATGCGCCAAAGATTACAAGGATTCGTGAAATTTTATCACGGATGGCCTTTTCAGCTAGCTGGACAGCAGCAAGAGCAATAATGCCTACGGTTGAGGCATTTAGGCCGGAGAGAAGAGCGTAGACTGGAGCGGGCAGTGTTTCATCGATCCGTTGCACGCCAAGAGAGAGTGCATACATGCCGATTGCGCCGGGGAGACTAGCGGATTAGTAAGTACATTACCTCAAATCACAAGAGCTGCGAAAAGTATACACATACGACCAGAAGAAAAATGCAAGCAAGGCCGGGATAAACCCCGCGTGGAGCAAAGCCAAGCAAAACAACATCTTTGTTGACCCTGGTCCTGGGAGACCTTGACATATGGCGAAAAGTTCTTGGTACTACACCGATTAGTCCCACAGTATACTATTTAGATAAATAGTACCCACCGTCTGTTCATCAACCCACTTTTCCTTCTCGACGAACCGCGCGTGAAAGATCTGGAAATGAACTGGCGGTCCCCCGAACGACGTGAATCCCAGATACCAGGTATGCCGAACGACTTCGCTCAGGCGACTGGATAGCGGCTCTTCCGCACCTCCGGGATTGGTTGGTTCGGCATGGCTGCGCCGAGTTTGATATAGTGCTCGTAGGGACGAGACGAGTCGCGACTGGTTAAGGAGGAGCATTTTAGATTGTCCACGAATAAACCACAAAGAGGGACAGATTTTACGAAGATAAAGGGACTGGGAGTATCAACCAGGATGAACTTAGATATAAGTATTGTAATATGGCTGATTTTAAGGTTCGAATCAACTCTTGACGTTTATCCAATACGGACTTGGTGACTGTCCACATGGTCGCCAAGGCTAAGCTTGAGTAACATCTTGGCATTGTAGATGTCACTGCTAAGGTCTAATTGGTTATGAATATTCGGGCTCCATTTTGGGTTAGACTCCTAAAAATCCTCGTTGGTCTGTCTCGAGTTCCCTTACCCCCGCCCCCAGCGCCAGGAGAAGATGATCAACAAGCTCCTGGTTTCAGCTGCTAAGGTGCCAAGAATCGCTCCCGGTGAACCGCTCAAGGAGGCATCGCATTGGCGTTCTCGTCTCGATCTCGTTGCGCACTGACTGCCAGATTTCGTATATGGATTGTTTCCTACTTGTTATGCGTTCCCATGTCAAGCATGGAAAGAATGTAGCGACGCCAAGGAAGGGCGTGTGTATTGTTTTCACTGACGATGTGGATTGATACTTAAACTAGCCTATACACTCTCCTGTTCGACTATATATACAATACCTTTCGGGCATCTCTCGGTCAGTTGCCGACCGTGAGCAGCAACCAGATGCTCGGCAAACCTGACGGAGCTGCGACCAGTTTTGTACACAGTGCCAAGGTCTCCACGCCGCAATCCCGGAACCATCAATGGTTGAGTCGCGCGGTCTATCCAAGGGCGACCCATCGACGGATGCAACGATGATGTAACCGGTCCCTGTGAACTGCCCCACCAAGGGAAAATTTCTTATCTTTTTCATGGCGTGAACAGCCAGGGACATTCCGGTGTAGTTGTGCCTATATCAATAGCAGTCAAGTTTGTGCCAGATCGCCGAGACTCACATGGCGGGTGGCTTCGTGCAGTATCATGAACCAAGCAGTATGACCGCCATCGCAGGCAACGGAACCGCAAGCTAACGGAGTGCAGTCGTTCAAATCCTAGTGATCATCTCGTTCTTTCTTTTTCTGTCGCTGGCCGAATGGCTATCGGCTAGGATTATTCGCGCCGGCATCATCGGCCAAATCGCGGTCGGCATCATCTATGGGAAACCGCTGGCCGACATCCTTGAACTTGAGTGGCAGCATACCTTTATCGCTCTCGGTTATGTCGGTCTGATCCTGATTATCTTCGAGGGTATTACCCCATCGGCAGGTTAGTCCGCACAGATCGCTAACCCACTCCAGGCGGCCTTGGTGCGCGCATAGATCTTCTCAAGCAGAATTTTGTGCTTAGCATGATCGGAGCTGCGACAGGAGTGTGCTTCCCGATTGGTCTCTCGTACCTTTTGCTCTACCTTGGCTTTGGGTATGGGGCCGTCGAGACCTTTATCATTGGGGCAGCGTTGTCCGCCACTTCGCTAGGTACGAAGTCGGCCGATGTAGTGAAACTCGAATATCTAACCAGGAGCAGGAACGACATTCGCAGTCATATCTTCAGCGTCACGCACAGTCGACCTCGGTCAAACCCGCGTCGGCTCCGTTCTAGTCAGCGCAGCCGTCATTGACGACGTCGTGGGGCTCGTCATGTCGAGGTTATTCCCATTTCACCTCCGTCATTGATCTGGCACTAATCTCAACAGCGTGATCTCCGACCTGGGCCGCTTGAATTTTGGCTTATCCGTAAACCTAGGCTGGCTGATTGGCCGCCCCATCGTGGCCTCCGTCGCAATGGCAATTGTCACACCTATCGTCACAAAGTATATCTTCGCGCCGTTGTTTCGCAAGTACATCGAATATCACTTCGCGCGATACGACCACATCTCCAACCTTGTCCTCATGATACTCGTCCTGTGTGCCTTCATCTCCATCGCCGCATACGCCGGGACATCCGTACTTTTCGGGGCTTTCCTCGCAGGAACCTTCCTCACATACATCCCGAGCAAGCACCCAGAGGCGCCGTTCGTAGTCACGAGTCGCGAGGAGGGCGAGCGAGAGGCGCACAAGTCTCCGACGTTCGTGCATACCTTCGAGCGATACCTGGTTGACGTGCAGAAGTATCTGATGGAGCCGCTGTTCTTCGCGAGTGTAGGGTTTGCAAT